>NC_065532.1:55655548-55825562 GCF_020184175.1 Aphis gossypii
TGGTATTAAAACGATATAATTCTTAATAGTTCATAGTTACACGGAAAAGTTATTTTTATTAATCCTGGGTGATTGTAATTTAATTTATGTTCTTCTGTTTTGGTTGTATTTAATATTTCATTTTTTATGCTTAAGGTAGGTTGTGGGTTAGTTATGACGTATGTGTTAATTCCTATTTGTTTTATTATTATAGAGTCGTCATCATATTGTTTAATGCATTGGAAATAGCAGTATTGATTAATTATATATAATTGTTTGTTTTTAAATATTGCTTCTACGCATTTTGGGGAAAGAGGAATAACCGTCTCCTTTGGTTTATTGGTCCATTGTAGTTAGGAATTTTTATTTTTATTTATTTTTATTACATTTATTTGGGAATATATAACAGTAAAGTTATTTGAAATTTTTGAGATTTATTTGAGATTTATGAGAATTATTTGAGATTATGAGATGAAATGAGAATTTCTGGTTTATGATATTATATGAGGATTTTTGATCTATGAGATTATTTGATATTTATTGAGATTATTGAAGATTATTGAGATAATTTTAATTAATGAGTACGGGTTCTGCAGATAAGAACGCCGAAGTTATTGACGAGTTTGAAGAAATAGCTCGTGAAACATTAGATAGGATAAACAGTATAATAGAAAACGATAATAGTATCATTTAGTTTAATAGTTAAAACATAGCTATTAATAATGGTAATGGTATTACGTAGTATGCAACAATGCTATAACTATGTTTGGTAAGTTTGGTCTGCTTTATTAATGAGATAAGTGACCGAGCGAAATCACACACTATCTAGTACCTACCTACTATTTAGTTTTTGTACTAACCGAGTCATTTTTTTGAGTACAGAGTAACTGAGTGTATTGAGTGTAATAACTTATAATAATAAATCAATGAAATACTAAATTGACCGAGAGGTTTTTTCGAGTGAATCTCTCGATTGTTATAACTTTTCGATTACTAACTTCTTGATTATTGAAATCACTCGATTGTTCCCATCACTAGTTTTTACCTTTTACCCAAAATATCAATAACCTTTTCATGACACCTAAACATAAGTTTTGCATGTACTCCAAAACAACTGCAGATGATATATCAATTGGCAGTTCTTCTAGAGGGCTTACATCCTTATGGTAAAATTCATATTTTTTTCCGCGAAATGAATCATTTGTTCGTAGAGGAGCGTTTAAATCTAAATAAGCCATTCGATTACGTATGAAATCTCCCTCAATAGCGCAAGAAGTGAACCTATGATAGGCATTATGGTCTTATATATTTAAAATGAATGACTTATCTGGGGCATCACATACAACTTTCACCATCTTAAATCTCACATTTTTGACATTAATTTGTATTCCATTTGATAAAATGTGTTTCATTTCATTTATAAAAGGGTTTAAGTACTCATGACTTGAAGTTGGTTTCTTGTACTTACCATGGTATAGTCCTACTGGAATTACAGTGTTTAATAAACATTTTATATTTACAAAAGAATTAGAATGGGCCAAAGACATGATTTAGAACTAGATTTTATAGGTTATCAAACCACGTTCATTCATAGTTCAATATGGTTTCATTATCAAACATTTCTAAATATACCGTTAAGAATTTAGCCATCATATATTCTACACCAAGATGAATATAAGATCCAGGATGTATAATACTATGATCCTTAGCGTTTGGTGTATTTAGTAAGGTCCATGTAGTCCTGGGCAGATCATGTCTTTCTGATATTAATACTAATAACAGAGCATTCACACAACTGTGAGAAATATGGAATTGTGAAATCCATTTACTAAGTTTTATATCTAACGAAGTTTTTTCAATTTTATTAGAATTATTTTTATTAAAATAATTAGGAATACCATCATCAGTACTAAATGTTGTAATACCAGAATTAATGAATTGATCAGATGGTGGAATAATATCACTTGTATTTGAAGAGTTTATAGAACTATTTATTTGGTGTGAAGTATGCGTTTGTATTAACGGTTACACTTCTACAGTACTTTGAGCCACTGCAGGTGATGGAACAGCTAATCCACTTTGAACATCTGTAAGAGGTTCCTCTTTGACATCAAATGCAAGTATTTTTTTTTTCTTATCTAGTTATAATAATAAAAAATTTGTTTGATAATTAAAAGGAATATATTTATTTGAAATTAAATATAATAATAATTAAAAACTAATAAGTCAAAAAATAACAATATAAAGAATTAATGTGTTTAAGCTTAATACATTTTAGGCGTAATACTTTAGGTTAACCAAAAATTGAAAAAAATAAAAAAATTTATTACTTTTCTCGTGATTGACGTTGACTCCCATTTTTAAACCAATTTTTTACGTTTGTTTCAATTCTAATTCTGTTCCTTTGAATTTCTTCATACATACATCTGAAAAATAACATAATAACCAGGGCTAGGATTTGTATGCAACAACATATTTTTTTGAGACTTCTGATTATTGATTTTGTCAGTAATGTCTACGGATCACCTCATGATGAGATAAATGGTGGTGTTTTTATTTTGCATGTTTTTGCATATTTTGGATAAAATGCATATTAATGCATATATCGAATAAAATGAATATTATTGCATACTACCATTATAAGGGCAGTTGTACCGTTCCGTGGTTAAACATTGATTAGCTAATCGGCGATCAAATGTTAATCCTCGATTAAATGTGTTGTACGGTTGGTGATTTGGGTATGATTAATTAATCACTGATCAAAACACGATATTATCGTGTTTATACAATATTTTTATTATTTTTCATTTCTGTTGCTACTCATTCATGGGAACATTGTATTATCACCAATAATGTCAGTTAATATCATGTTGTTATGATTTAAATGTTTATGTTTAAATTGAAAGTTACAATTTAAATATTAACTTGTTTGTATATAACTATAATATAAACTATTATATTCTGTGATATAACATCATTATTATGAACACTGACATTAATAAGATTATTAAGCGTACGGCAAATTTCACTGCATCTGAAATAGATGTACTAATTACATTAGTCAAAAAGTATAAACGTGTAATTGAATGCATGAAAACAGATACTGTAAATGCAAAGTAAGAAATTGAACATAAATCACTAGGTACAAATGTAAAATAGTAAATAACTAACTTGTTTCACTTGTTTTTAGAATGAAAAAAGATGCCTGGATAAAAATTCAAAATGAATTTAATTGTCAATTGCCAGAAACCCCTCGCACAGCCATTATTTTAAAAAATAAATATGAAAATGTAAAAAGAAATGTAAAAAAACAATACGCTGAGGAGAAAACTTTTAGTCGAGGTACTGGTGGCGGTCCAACTAAAGTGTTTCAAGGAACATCAATCACATCGACAGTTGGTGAAATCCTACAAACCAGAATGACAGGTGAAACCTCTATCTATGATTCAGATACTAGTAACTTGCAATATTGTAATGCTGAATTGGAAACTGTTACATTGGAACATCAGTTTATTGAACCTGTACATGTTTCAAATGGTGATGATAATGACATCGTAACATTAATGTTTAGTGACATTGATCCTGTTAATGAATCAATAACTCGTGGTGAGTTTAGTTAAAATTATAATTATAATTGAATATTTAGATATTATGCTAACAGCTATTAAAACAAATGAAATAAAACCAGCTGAAGTATTTGCCAGAGAAGTTGCAAATTTACCACGAGAAATTCAAGCTCGAATACCGCCGGAAGAAATTGTAAAACGAAGATTACGTCGACAAAAATCAAAAAATAATCCTGCGAGTCCAATTAGTTTAGCTGATTTAGTTTTTGAAGTTGATTTCGAGTGGTGTACTCTTGGTGATACAAATTTAACAAGATTTTTGTTGTACGACAATGGTGTAATGGCAGAAGAACGAATTGTTATATTTGCCACTGATAACGGTCTACGATATTTAACTAAATCGCCTACGTGGTATATGGATGGAAAATTTTCCCTCGCACCCACATATTTCAACAACTTTATGTCATAAGAGTAGAAATAAATAATGTTTTCATTACGGCTATTTATATTTTATTAGAAAAAAAAACACAACGACATATGAAAAGATGTTATCTATTATTATGGAAAAATGTGAAGGACTAGAAATGTATCCGGATGCAAATACTATAAATTGTGATTTTGAAAAAGCCGTTATAAATGCGATAAAAATCACATTCGGAGATGATATTAAAATACAGGGTTGTTTTTATCATTTATGTCAAAGTACACAACGGCAAGTAAAAAAACTGGGATTGGAAACATATTATAGAGAAGATGAGATGTTCAATAAATTTTGTGCAAAATTAGACGGGCTTGCCTTTCTCCCTGTCAACGATATTGAAAAGGGTAATTAACATGCATATAATTAGAAAATAATTATTTATTCTATTGTACTTATATATTTTTATTTTTATTCAGGATTACTTTATTTAAAAGATATCATTCCAGACAAAGCCAAAGAACTGGTTACATACTTTGAAAATACATATATTGGAAGTAGGTACTAAACGAATAGGGCGTAAACAACATAAAATTTCTCCTTTGTATTCGCCATCGGTATGGAATGTTATGGAAACCACTTTGCGTGATGGTAACCGGACAAATATTCAATGTGAAGGGATGGAATCATAGGTTTTCAAATTTGATCTCTGGTCAGGTGACACTACTGAGGGTCTTCCTATTTGAATATTTTATAATGTTATATAAACTTTGTCATCATACTTACTGATTATTGTAAAATAGATTGTAAATATACGTTTTAAAAAAAAAAAAAAAAAAAAAAAGGTTTTCAAATTTAGTAAGTACTTAGGTATACAATATTTATACAAGATTATTGTCGTTATATTATTCTAACCTATATTTAAAATATCAATTTCTAAGTAACACATAATCATCCAAGTATTTGGACTCTAATAAAAAAAATGCGTATGGAGATGGCCGCCGACGAAACAAAAATTGCACAAAGAGAGTTGGGGACATTGGATCCACCACGAAAAAAACCAAAATATGTAAAGATGCAAGAAAAACTTAAGATACTTTGCCTTGAATATATTAATGGTGAAAAAGAATTAGATATATTTTTAATTGCAATAGCAAATATAATACGATAATTTATATGATATTAATACGATATTTATATAATTTATTACCTCTTTTTAAATAGACTTTTTATAATTTTAATTTTAACTGACTATATTTATTTAAATATTATTTAAAACTATAACCTATAACTATAGATATGATTATTATATAACGCAACATATTATTTTTATTATTATTTTATCACCTACTGTATTATAAAGTATTATGTTATTAAAATGTGCTTTAAAATTGAACAAATTTATAATCAACAAAATTATGAGTATTAAAAATACAGATTTTTATAATTCTTTTGTATTTGGATATTTCGTCCTATACATTGGTCATTTTATCCCTGGATATTTTATCCGTTGGATATTTTAACCTTGGATATTTTGACTTGGATATTTAAGTATAGGATATTTTTGTCCCAATACCTAATTATACAGAAAAATAAAAATAGAAATAACAGGAGAAATAGATGACCAAATTACTTCATTACTATTAGATACAGGGACAGGTGTAACAGTTGTGAGCAAAAATGTTATTAAAAGTAACAAAATAACCCCCGAGAGTGAACTCTACCTTAAAACGGCAAATAATACTAAACTAAAAATTTTAGGAACGACTATGGCTCACATAAAAATAGGAACGACAGTATTAAACCACAGAATCATTGTAGTAGATAATCTATGCACACCCGCAATAATAGGATTAGATATAATGAAAAAGATCAACACAATCTTAGATTTAAAAAATAATTTAATTACATTTAACTATAAAGGTACCGAAACAAAATTAAAAATGAAACATGAAACCCAAATACAGCACGTTTCCCGGGTCACCCACGAAATATTAAATGAATATCAACAATTTTTATTGCATAATAATAATCTACAACACTTTAACAATACCTACGAGGAAATAACGGACGATTTGTTTAGCGATACATCAAGTGACGCTATCGCTCACTGCAAATGCCTAACGATGAACCGTGGTATCGCATTACAATTTCGTAACAAATTTAATAATATTGATAATTTAATTTTAAAAAACAAAAGAGTAACGGAAATTGCAGTTATTAAAACGGAAAAACAATGGCTGTTAAATTTGATTACAAAAAACTACTATTACGAAAAATCAACTTACGTTAACATATTCACGACATTACAAAACCTGAGAACATTTTGCCTAGAACAACAAATTAAAAAATTAGCATTACCTAAAATATGTGCAGGAACAGACGGAAAAGATTGGCCTATTATTTCTAATATGCTGAGGTTCATATTTCGAAATACATGCATAAAAATATCTATTTATGACATAAACAAACCAATATTAAATAATAATGATATCACTAACAAAATGAAAAATAATGAAAACGAATTTTTTTTTCGCCGACAATATTAATCGCGCACTGGGGGAAAATATTCTATTAAATGCATTATATAAAAAAAATCGAAGAAGTACCCGATGACAGCGACTGTGGTGCACATGCACTACGGGTTTGCTTGAGAGAAGAATGGGTAGAGGTATCCACAATAGAAATACTAAGGAAAATTAATATAGGTACCAAATACAACATCGGGATACTTTATGACTGAAGACGACTTAGCATATTTAGCAGACCAATTCAATAAAAATTTAACAATAATTTCAAAATACAAAAACACAGCTAACAATGTATTAAACACCGCTGTAATATACTGGAAAAAAAACCGTCCGATGATAGCACTGATTCATGAAAATAATCACTGGAGTCCTGCATTAATAAATCGAGAGTCATCACCACTTACCTTACACAATACATGCATATACACAATTATACCCGATGGTAAACATTATTACAAAACAAGTAAACCAATACTTAGACAAATGTAATGATAAATTAACATTAACTAGCTTTGACGAAAAAAATACTTATTAGATAAGCGTAATATGAACAATCCCGTAGAAATAAAAAATATTTACTTAAACAAAAGACCAATTATGTGGTACACTCAATATTGTCAGGATTATGAACATCTGTCAACATTCGAGTCAGCATTAAAATCTCACGAATATTCGAACCATCCATACTGGATCGCGGGGGGAGACTAAATTCTTGGCGACGTTTGGGGAACCTATATTAGAGAGTATCGTAACAGAGTATGTAATTAACGAAAACAAAGAAAAATTACCGGATAGGCATAAAAAAACAAAATTTCATCACATAAACAGTTTAAAACTAATTAATCAGAAAAATTATAAGGAAATGTTAAATTTTAATAACGTGCCATTTATTGACAAACAGAACACGGACGAATTAGAATTCGATATAAACCCGAAATTAACCCAATCACAACAAAATGTAAAATATAATGAAATGCATGATAAACAAATCGAAAATACTTACATTATTTCAAACGATATTATCCATCAATACGGAATATATATGTGCGCTTTAATACTGAGTTATATAATTATTCATTTAACGATAAAAAAACTAATGTTGTATTGTATGAGGGAACAAATCGAGAATATTATTAAAACTCAGAGAATAGAGGTCGACATAGAAGAATAGTGTAATATCAATTACATATATCATATATGTTTTATTTTTTAGCATAAGGATAATTTATTTTTTGTTTTAAAAAGAAAAAAAAATGTGTTAGTAAAAAAAAAGCGTAAAAGCAAAAAAAAGAGAGTGAGAAAGAGCTTTAGATCACGACAGTATCGATTTAAAGCTATATCCGGCATGAACCATAAGCACTGAACTCATATGGTTCAATCACGGCATTTCACTACAGTTTAAAGGCTGGCGACATTCATGGAGATGGACATTTCTAATATTTGACTGAACTGGTTCCAGGAGGAATGATATTTCGATGCATTAAAATTGGATAAATAAAATAATGTAAATTTTTTATAGATTTATTATGAAATGTAAATGTATAGAATATGGGTATGTATAGTCTATTCAGAATAAGAAACACAATCGGCGGCGACTTGTTTTCGTCGACGGTGGTCAGATTACACCCGTTTGTCTATCCCTATCAAAGACACTATCTGTAAGCTGCCCGTATATAGTAACCACGCCCATGCTCAGTAGTCGACCGCCGACTGTGTTTCTTATTCTGAATAAACTATATATATATGTAAGAAAAAATATGAGAAAATGAATACTTACAATAATTATTAAAACAAAGGGAAAGGGTTTTCGTAAATAATAAAAATAATAAGGTCAGTTATAACCTGGCTGAAATTTTACAATGATAAAAAAAAAACCAAAAAACATGTTGTTGACATTTACAAAATATTGCGTAGATTCGTTAAATTATTATTTACATACACGACTGTGAGAAACTGATGAGTCAAATAAACATAGATATAGAGCGTTCATTAAATAATAAAAATATAAAATGCGTGTGATCGTATATTTGTGTGTATAACCTGAGGCAAAGTACAGAAAAACGAATTAACTATACAGATATAAATATAAGTGCTGCAGTGTATGTATATTATAACGACCATCTCGTAACAATGATATATTTATAAATTATAAGTATTCGGATTCTTGTAAAAATTGTAATTAATTAAATTTAAAAAAAAAAGAGAAGGGTGGTAATGTAACGATTGTTACATATTTATTTATAAACATAATAATAAGCAACTGTAGGTACATATTATATAGTATAGGTATAGTATACATACATATATGTATATAGGTGTATACAGGGTGATTCTTTTAAGTGGGTACACTAATTATCTCGAAAAGTATTAACTTTTTTTAAATTTTTTTTTTTTAAACTTCTATGTTTATGTTTTTCTAAAACCGTATAATATTTTAATTTTTTTTACCCTTATATTTATTGGTGAAACCACTATCAACTTTTGATTTTCAAATGGTAACATATAATAAAAATATTATGAATTAATAATCCCATTTTTATTGTAAATTTACGCGTTAAAATTTTTATTTTTCATCGATTGGTTCGCGAGATACAACTCCTCAAAGTATTGGTGGTTTTCAAAATGTTTTCAATAATATTGTATAGACCAGGAGCTAGTCATAAATTTGATATCGTTGAACCCAATAGGTCAATAGGTATCAAAATAAATAACAATTAATGATTACCATTGTACTTTAAATCCTAATTATTTATCAACTTATCGACTAATTGGACATACCAAATTACCCAAGAATGATATATGAAAAACTGGAAATATATTATGACAAATTTATTTTAATCACAATTTCACAGATAATTATTTAAAAATTAAAATCATAGAGTATAATTAAAATGGTACCACCACGACACCACATAATTATATCTTATAACCACTAATGATTAAGGTATACCTTGATAAGTCCGTGACTGGTTAATGGTTATATTATGATTATAATATTATGCAGAAAGTAAAATATATTAAATACTTATATTTAGGTGATAATAATGCGCAATTGTCACGATTTATGATAGTTCTATCAACTATCAATTATTATCTTCAATAATATTGTTCTGTGATATTGTGAATGATATTATTAATGTTGTATGATAATAGTAAAAAATGGAATAGATTATAGAATAACAATTAATAGGTATTATAATTTTAAATTAATTAATTACCTTTTTTTTTATTATTATGGTATCGAGGACTGGAGGAGTAACTATGGTGTCAGTACTTCTCCTCCAGCCACCATCGTTTATTGTCAAAACAAAAACACACAACAATTAACAGCGGCTGGCCAGTTCCCCACTCGCTGCTATTAGTTAATTAATTACCTATCTAAAATCGTGTTATAGAGTTACCACTTACCACTTACCAGTTACACGAGTTATTAGTTATTAGTTATTTTTTTGAAAATCTTATAACTTTTTTTTTTATTGTACAAAAACTAATCTAATTAATGTAGTGATATTATTTAATTAACAATCAAATCGGAATCGCAACTCCCAAGAGTCCAAGACCACTAATAAAAAAGGATTTGAAAGAAAAAATTCACGAAGAATCTCGTGAAGAATGAAGATCCAATTACATTAAATTCTTGGTTTATTTATTATTTTTTTTTAATATATGTTCAAAATGCTTTCCATTTTGTGACAAACAAAATGTCATACGTTTTAAAACATTGTCAGTCGTAGATTTTTTCAAAATGTTAGCTGGTATATTTGAACAGACTTCTGTAATTTTGTTTATTAGCTCATTTTTACTGGATGGCATTTTTTCATAAACAGCATTCTTAACAAATCCCCCAAAAAAAAATCCAATGGTGTCATGTCTGGACTACGTGCTGGCCATTGAATTTCTGGACTCCGGGTACCCATCCAATTATCTTAAAAAACACAATTAAAATTATTATTACATAATTAATAGTATTATTTATTTATATAAATTGTATCCAAAACATATTGTATTAGTTTAACTTCAAGTAATTACTTCCATAAATGTTGTTTAAACAGTCCTGAACCTGCAGGTAGTTATGGGCTGGAGCACCATCTTGTTGCCAAAGTAAATATTTTCTTTTAGAAAGAGGCAAGTCTTCTAATAAAACTGGTAGTTTGTTTTTTAAAAAATGTAAATACTTTTTTCCATTGAGATTTCCCTCATAGAAATAAGGTCCTACTAAATGTTCATCTATAAGGCCACACCAAACATTAATTGACCAACGAGATTGGACATTACTTTCCAAGGCCCAGTTAGGATTAATTTCACTCCAATAATGTTGGTTATGGTGATTAACTTGGCCATTATTATGAAATCTAGCTTCATCAGTCCATAAAATATTTGAAAGTATTGTTGGGTCATCATCTAATTTAGTAACCATTTGAGCGACAAAATGTAAACGTCTTTCAAAATCATTGGATAGCAACTGCTGAACCTTCACACATTTGTAAGGATGATACTTATAACGCTTTGCCACACGTTGCACTGATGAATATGAAATATCCAAATTTTCTAAAATAATTATATTAAATTTTTAAATTATGGTTCCTGCAAAATTGTATTTTTTGTTTTGTTAAATTTTAAAGTTTTTAGTTGGTATATCTTTGAATTCACAAAAATTGTTTGTAATGTACAATTTTTTTAGAACAATTTGTACAATTTGTAATATTTTAGAACACATTTGTAAGTTGGGTTATATAAACTTATAAGTAAAAGTTCTACCTAATTTCATGCATAATGTTAAATTCTTTAATATGTATATTGTTAAATAAAACCATTACTATAATTTTGTGTCTATATCAAATGTGTTGTTTTTATTTTGTAATTTTAAATATTCTATTTTTCAAGTAAACAGGGCAGCTATTTATATGAACTATAGGTAGGTAATTTCATAAAGTAAAAAATGCATAAAATTACAAAATTGAAAATAATATTAACGAGTAACCCTCAGAAAACAAATTTATTACCAGATATTGATCTCAATGAAGTATAAGGGTTCTCATAAAATGAATCTAATATCAAAAAACAATTATTTTCATCTGTGGTTGTGTTAGCTCGTTTACGAGATTTACTAACAAATGTACCATATATTTCAATCTTTTTAAAAAGTTTTCCAAAATAAGTAAAATGAGGCTGTTGGCGATCTTCATAGAGAGTGTTGTACATCTAAGGAAATAAAATAATTTTTCTGTCAGTACTGTTGTCATTTGACAAACATTTTAAAAATATAGCTTTGTTACCTTAATGCAGCCCTAGAATTTTTTCCCGATTCAATGTAACATGTCAACATATCAGTTTTTTCCTTATTAGTATAAGACATATTTAAACAAAGTGTAATAATGAAAATAATACATGTATGTATATGTACATATATGTATACAAATGTATAAGAATGAATAAGACAATTAAGTGTAAGTATATATATTACAATTTACAAAACAAATGATGTTGTAGAAATAGACAAAGTCTAACCTTGCACAGCCTTTGGTATCATATTTATGTCAAAAACTAATAATGTAATAAGGAAAAATAATATTAAAAATATGAGAATACCTACAAATACATATTATATTATTTTGATTATTTTTAATTGATTTATTTAAAGTATAATGATGGTTTACATAATTCATATTTTTGTTTTAATTATTTTAATTGCAATTAAACATTAATATACCAAATATGTGCCCAAATACATCATGCTATAGTAATCTAATCTACATATTTAACACATAATTAAAAATTATATTAAAATAATAAAAGTGTGTAAAATTATTTATCCCCAAAAAAATAATAATAGATATTTTATTATATAACAACCTTTTAAATCTCCACTGATGAAACCTTTAAAGTTGTTAATAGATAATTACTGATATTTTTAACTAAAATAATTTAAGCAGCACAGAGCAGTCAGTTAGTGCATAATACTGATAGTTAAATAATTTAAAATACATTTTTAATTAATAAAATCTTATAAAATGCATCGGTGTTCACGATCAGAAATTGGGTCATTGTCTGAAATGATGACAAAGAATTGGTATTTGAAAAGTACATAAAATATAAACAGATGAGCAAAGATTTAATTACAGAAAATGAAGAACTAAAACAAGTAATTATCTTTCTATTAAAAATACAATTTTTATTTTAGTTACATTTAATTACTAGTTAGTAGATAATAATACTAACAAATATAAAAAAGCTACAACATACAATATTAAAAACACATTATCTTTATTAATTTCTAGAAAAATACAACTCTAGACCGGCAATTAAATTTGGAGGTTCTCAAAGTTGAAGATTTGGAGCTACAATAAAGAGTTGGCAGAGAAGGCTCAAAATCTCGAGCGCATAATTAACTTGAAAAATTAACTTTAACCCACTATAATTATTTAATATTTTAATGTACATACTTTAAATACTATATTAATTTAAAATCATGTATAGGAAACCCAAGAAAAAGAATTTCAAGTGAAGTTAACAGTATCACAGCAAACGACAATAGGATTGGAAGAAGAAGTTGTGCTGTTAAAAAGTCGTATAGAAAGTTGAATGAGGAATTGGTAATTATTTTATAAATTATATAATATACAGTTATACTATACATATTAGTGAACAATTATTAAATATATGTTTTATGTTAAAGATACTAAGGCGCAAGACGCTTCAAAATACATAGAAAAATTTGAACTACAATTATCCAAATTAAAACTGGAAGACGATGTTTTTGTGAAGGTAATTGAGTTTTAATTGTAAAGTATATTGTAGATTACCAGGTACCTATCCCATTAATCCATGTTATTTCGGAACTTCTTGTAAGAAATTTTTGAAATTCTGAAAAAAATTATAAGCAATAATATTATACAAATAAATATTGTAAAATCACTAATCAGAATCTAATGAATAAATTTAACATTAAACAAGGATACATTATATGATAATATTGTGCAACCAAGTGGTGTTTTTCATAAGAAACAGCCGACATATATTATTTATTCATAAAATAATATATGTTATTTAGGCTTTGTATTACTCATATTTAATTAATCACAGTAAATTTAAAATAATTAATATTCTATAGTTAAATATAAAAATGACCATGGTACCAACCTATTACTTAAGAACTACCCTTTAAAGTAATCCTTTGCCTCTACATCCGGGCACAGATGGAACATAATATGTTATATTGATGGTAATGAATTAACTATTAGTCCATAATGTAATTTATGTTTTAGACTAGATGTGCCTCGCTCTGCTGTGAAATTCGGTCTAAGTGAAATTTGGTCTAAGTGATATTCGGTCTAAGTGAGTACCCTAGGTCGGATACGGGACTGTAAAGAAAATATCGTAAAAAGTCTAATACCTAGTCACAATTTTAGTTAATCTAACCCCCGGTGGTTTGGAAGGAGCCGAGGGAGTCCTAACCTAACCTTAGATGGGTTCGAGTGAAAATCGTTTTACGGGGAATTCGGTCGGAAATGGTAATCAGGTGTCTAGAAAAGAGATAATTTACTAAAAAAGTACTTAAGTCGATCGTTGTGTTTATAAGTTATTACCTATAGTTAATATACCTAACTGATAGTAGGTATTATCATTGTTATCGCTCTCGGTGTAAAGTTTATCTCGACATAATAGCCCGCTGTTTTTGAAATGTGTAATTATATAATAATAAGATATATATTACATATACATATATATAAAAATACAAAAAATGGTAATTGTGATTGTCTATTTCTCCTCAACCAGTGTAATACGGTGTTCGGACGCTTGCCCGGTTCTTTTGTGTTTGTAAAACAAAAAACAAATGAATACGAAAAATTGCAACTGAGTGTCTAGCTATCCGTCCTCAACCAGTGTAATACGGTGTTCGGTCGCTTGCCCGGTTTTTTTTTTTTTTTTAAAACAAAAAACAAATGATTCCGAAGAATTGCAACTGAGTGTCTAGCTATCCGTTCTCAACCAGTGTAAATCGATACTATTACTCCTCAACCAGTGTAATACGGTGTTCGGTCGCTTGCCCGGTTTTTTTGTGTTTGTAAAACAAAAAACAAATGAATACGAAAAATTGCAATTGAGTGTCTAGCTATCTGTCCTCAACCAGTGTATATCTATACCTGTGAAAGTGTGATGTTAGTTCTTAAAACACATATATTATATTAAAAATTAATCGATCACATCATATATTGTACACATGTATTGAAAATCAAATTAATTAAAGGAATATAAAGTATTTTAAAGGACACTATAGTAAAGTATAATATTAACAAACAATAATATATATTATTGTATATATAAAATTAAACTTTGCAATAATACGTTTAAGTATTGTAGTTTATTCTTTTTAATTGTTTGTAATGGTAAATAATTAAGAATATGTATATTTTTATGATATATTTGATATATATTTTGAACATGAGACATAAAAAAAATAACATACAGTACAATGTGTATTATAATTATTATTACAATGTAAGTAATCAATGAAAATCTTACATACATAAAACGCTGTACATGGTGTGTGTTATAACAATTGTTATGGTCAACAGTGTCTGATTTGGTTACAAATCAGTAACTACAATGCTTATGTTGTATTATAACAATTAAAATGTTTGTTCAATGAAACAATATCAATCATTACTTAATACTTTTATGTTTCTTAAGGACATTGACAAACAATATAAATACAAATTAAATGTGTAAATTTAAATGCATGCCCAACATAAGTAGATTATTGATGAAATAAAAAAAATTAATGGAATACACAAATAAAATGCTATACATGCCGTGTAGCAAATTGTTATGGTTAACAGTTTTTACTTTAGTTGCAAATTAGTAGAATGATAGTTTTATTATTATTGATTATGTTCACATTTGCATTGATATAAGAGTTTCCAACACGAATCATTACTCCTTATGTTTCTGAAACAATATAAATACAAACAATAACATACATTTGGTATGATTTAATATTCTAAATATTTTACCAACTCATGTGTTTGAAGCAAGTTTAAGTACATGTTTGACATTAGTTACGAATTCACTACAAAGCAAATTCGCATCCAGAGAGAACCACGTGGAGGTTGTCAAACTTTCTCTCCGCGAGTCACACTCATGACTGCCCATAAACTGTTGGTCACACAGACCACTTGGATCACACAGATCCCTTTGATCACACAGACCACTTGGATCACATAGATCCCTTTGATAACACAGGTTAGATGTTAACGATTAAGTTCTTGTAGGCTTCATTATGCAGTTGTTTGCAGGACCTCTCTGTATACAATGTTCTTAGTGACGAATCTACCATGACCATCACCACACATACCAACTCTTATGGATTGTGAGTTCCTCACTCGTGAAAAGGCTACGTACAGTTGTCCGTGCGTGAATACCGGTGAAGGCAGAAGCAATCCAACTCTATCAAACGTTTGTCCCTGTGACTTGTTAATGGTCATCGCAAACGACAAACGTACGGGGAACTGTACTCTTCGCATTATGATGGGCAGGTCATCTTCGCCACACGACGTGAGTGGTATCGCAGGTATGATTATTTCGTCCTGTGCACCACCAGACAACATCTTCGCCTTGAAGTTGTATCGTCGTAATTCAGTGACAACCAATCTCGTACCGTTGCAAAGGCGTCTCTTAGAATCTAGGTTCCTAAGCAACATGACAATCGAACCCACCTTTAGCGTTAAGTTGTACGGCGGCAGTCCGTCCGGTTCCAGAGTGTTGAGGAACTCTGTCGGATAATTGGCCACTTCGTCAGGGTCATCGACCACAACAGTGTCTATGGCCGTGTAGCTCCGTTGAGCTCCATCGATGCGTTGTAACACCGTGCGATTGACCTTCCTACAATCGTCGTTCCTGGGACATAAAATTATTTTCCGAGCAAACTCGTCGATGTTTGCCAACGACATTTGCTGCGGGAAAACAAAATCAATCAAATTAGCGATGTCACATACCATTTCTTGGGGGATTTCGACGCTGTCCCGAACACCGTCGACCGCTGGCAACTGGCCGCTCCCGAGCTGTAGCAACCAAGTAGCAAAGTCCACATCGTTGTCGGCACGCATGTTTCGCGTCAGACTGAACTGTTCCATGTCGCGCCACAGAGAGTTATATTTAATCGACGACCTTACAATGTCACTCCTTGTCCCTCTGCGCACGACAGGCAGTATCTGTCTGAAGTCGCCGGCGAACAGGACCGGTTTCCCACCAAACGGTAATTCCGATCCCATGATGTCCTTGAGCAATCTATTGACCACCTTGAGTTGTAGTCCCGGTGACATTGGCGCTTCATCCCAAACGATGAGTGCCGCGTCACGTATCCTCTGAGCACGCAACGACTGCATGGTGATGGTCGACGTTGAATCGTCAGTCAGTGTACCGAACGGCAACCCGAACGTAGAGTGCACCGTCATGCCGCCGTCCATCAGCGATGCTGCAATTCCTGTAAATGCACGGACAACACGGATCGCCCTTGGTTGCGAAGAGACCATATGAGGCATCCGTATAACGTCGTTTTACCTGATCCTCCGGGTCCGTCGACGTAGAACATTTTTGAGCAGTTTCTGTTGTCGTTTATGGCCGCCATCACACGATCGAACACTGTCCGTTGTTCGTCGTTCAAGCCGTCCAATTGTACAGTCCAGCGTACCGCCGCGTCTATTGCACACAGAATGTCATCGTTAGGGTCTTCTTCTAGCAATGCGACGTCCAATAGAGGTAAACTGTAGTCCGAGAGCGATTTCCCGTGAACCTGAAGTAACTGCGCGATGGCGTTGAGACACGCCGCTCTAGCGCGCTCGGCGTCTCGCAATCGCTGATTAAAGTCCTCCATCATGTGAGCTTCGCTGACTTGGTACAACGCCAGCGGGTTTGCGGTCTCGCAAAACAACAGTATCGTCACAAATAGGTAACGAAGCTGAACTGGAGTGTCCAATGTTGCCGATTCTGCCATGCAAACCCGCAAAGCTCGGTCGTCTTCCAAAAGTCCCATTGCGACGGCTGCAGCCGCATAGGTTGGATGCACCACCCCCGTCTACTGTCCTCATATCGCGGAAAGACTGTGAACCTCTCTTGTGCAGAAGTAGCAATCTCAAATGAAAACGATCTCGATCAAGTGGGTTGACGACGTACATTCGAGCCAACGTCTCGTACGTCATCTGTCTTTGCCGTCGCGCCCATGATCTGCGTGTCACGTTCCAAGTGTAGTGTACCGGTATCTCGTGGTACAGGTATTGTCTAGCCTCGACATCGATGGCGTTGAGCGCAAAGAAAGCCGTGAGTTTAGTTCGAGCCAGGGCGGCGTTTTGTACTCGCTCTAATACCTGTCCGGGTTCAAAGTACACGTTGTGATAGTTTTCCAGGTGGACGGGAAGTCGTCTAACGATGGTATGACTTTTGTTATGCATTTCATACGAAAACAACCTCCAAACAGCTTCTGGCGGACTGACGTACCGCGAGTTTATGTAACTGAAATCAATAATATATATTATATCAAAAAATAAATATATTATATTAAAAAAAAAAAGTGTTAGGCAACAACAACATATATCATTATACAATTTATATTATATGAAATCTTATATATATAATAATAAGTTTAAAGTGTAGTAGTAGTTAACTAATATGTGATACTGGTATGCCATATGCAATGTTATTGTAGTTGACAATTGTTTTTCTTGGTTTATTTAATTAAATTAAATTAAATTAAATTAGAAATTGCTAATCATAATAATATATTATACTATATAATATACATTGTTGTATAAATAATAATAACGAAGTTAACGTTACTGGGAAGATTGATACATCTTTACAATATGTTTAGTAGACTGTTCCAAGTGTATTGTATTGAAGTAGAATATTAGATATTTTTATTGCATAAACTAAATAGAAATTACCCCAAAAAAATAACAGATATAATACATAATGACATAATAACAATAACAAATAAGATTGAACAGTAATATTACCGTTAAATGATATAATAATTATGCTATGTATTCATATAGCATATAATGTAATATACTATTAAGTAAATAAGTATTTGTAAAATAGTAAAAAAACAATAGAGAACAAATTAAGTTAAAATTATAATAATTAGTGAAATGTAATTTTTACAACTTTAAGTTTAATTCACTTACTTATCTATTTCGTCTCCATTCCAAGGTAGCCGCGTCATGGCCCTTGTATACATATTTATACAAATACATTACGCTCTTCACAGTAGAGCACACCTCAACGTTTATGTGTGCGTCATACTTAACCAGCAAGTACGGGTTGTACGGGACAACAAACTCATTGCCGACAGGGTGACCTCTGACGTTTGCCACAAGTCCATTGTTCGGTCTGCGGTAAGTCGGGTAACCATTATCAGAAATGTACAGAGTCTCTTCACTGTATTCTTTGGGATACTTCTTTGAACAACTATTGTCCAACATACACGGACTGTTGCGGTTGAGTTGTCCACACGGTCCGTGAACCATGTGCGATTTCACTCTGTCAAATAGTCTTTTCGGTTGCCGGTTCAGGCAAGTAGGCACACACAACGTTGTCGACGTCGTCAGCAGTAAGCAACTTGCTATCCTCGTGCAAGATTATTAGTATGTGTGCGTGTGGTAGACCACGTTTCTGAAACTCAACTGTATACACATAAGCAGCTATGTTACCAAACACTCTATTGACCGTTATGTCATGCATTAGCTCCTTTAGTTTGCATGGAACACCCTCGCCACCAAATCGGGCCTGTCGTTTGCCTTCAACCAACATGGAATGTTGTCTACTATTTCTGGCCACTTGGGGTTACATGTAAACGTTATGAATAGGTCAGGTTTTCCATACTTACGCACAATAGCCATTGCGTCGTGGTAACATTGTTTCATGTACCGAGGACCACCTACAAACGTCGATGGTAGAATCGTCCTGCGGCCTACAGGGTTGATTTCGTCAACGTGGAGCTGTTGGTTTATGTGGTCCACAAGGCCCCGATATGCATCAGCAAAAAGCGCTCTCTGATTGTCTCGAGTGTAGCGCAGATTGTTCGCTTCCATACGGACGTATTGATCACACACAAACTGCTGCAATAAAAAACCACCTGCATGCAATAAACTAAATGTATTACCTTCATTCCCATTGCTATTGTTTCCAGTGTATCTAATGGCCAGACGGTAACATACAAACTCCCTGATGGTGTTACGAACCCGAACCGTGTTTCGGCGGTTGCCCTCTTGTAGTAAGTTGTAATGCCATCCGGTTTCTCCGTACGGGAAGAACAGTGGATACAACATTGGATCCGCATGAGACGAACCTGCTGATATGCTTTGCATCCGGTGATTTGGGTTAACCGGGTTGGAGTCATAGATAACCAGATCTAGGTTCCCTGGTGGTTGACCATCTTCACAACAAAGACGACAGCTACCTACCTCGTTCACATGAGCAGCTGGTTGATTGTATCGCCGTGTGATCATTGTTTGGGTCGGCAATTATGTGCATGGTCACCCTTCTCGGTTGTAACATGGGATTGGCAGCAGCAGCATCTTGTTCCCTCTGCCATACTTGTCGCATGTTTCTGTAACAAAATAATATTAAAGCATGTGTGTATCTTGTATATATATTCACGTAATATGTGTACAGTATATATATGAACATTTTCATGTAAATAATTAATAATATAATTATAGTTATTATCTGTATGCTTGGTTGTATTGTATGTATGGTGTATAGATAAGGTTAGTTTATAGTGTACATCATGTTTTATGAAATTTGTTCAATCATACACTTGAATTTTCGGTATTTTCGCTAAATATTCTTATTAGAATTGTGGATGCAATATTAAAAATTGTAAGTATTGTAAGGTAAAGTCACTCAAAGCCATATGATGTATCACTTGCATGAAAAATAACTCAATAACACTTATTATAGTTAACCATATGGAAGTGTAACCTGAACAACAGTACAGCACAGTATTAATTATGTTATGTATCATTGTTGAATGGTAAATTTTGTTAAAAAAATATATACTTGGTATAATAAAAAAATTAAAAGTAAAATAAGTATAGAGGTATTAAGTCAAAGTTTTTTTTTTTTGTACAATACACACTGTATATATATATAATAATAAAAGTAAAATAAAATAAACAAAATATTAATCAACTACATTACACAAGTGTATTAAGTCTTGTTACGATATCATAATATGATATGGAATAGTTTGAAATAATTAAATTAAAACTTAAAAATTGGTTTCTTAATGAGTGGTAATGTAAACTACAAATATATATAAAATGTTACACTACAATTTACACGAATGTTGTGTTTTCAATGAAATATTAACTACACATGACTACAATAATTATTAATATTATTACTTATTAATTATAATTAATTAATGTGATATGTGTTTATTTAACTAAATATATATTATTAATATATTACTCAAAAGCCACTGCGAATGGATTGATTTGCCGTAATAGACTGTCCAAGTCTGTAAGCAAGTTCTCCAACAATGGGCTTGTGCGTGGTTGTTGTGCCATACGAATCTGGTTGGCTGACTCGGATTCAATGAAATATAACTCGCAGTATTTCGGTTGCATCAGTTCATTCCTGACAACGTCATTACTAATTCTGCGGTACACCTGCCCGTGTACAGTGAACACTCTCGGTCCCGGACCTGGCAAACGTCTTGGGTTGAGGTCAGTGGAGAACGCAGCAAATGCCAGTGTGTTGTTGTACCGACGGATTTCTTTGCGAAAATGTTTAGCTACCTGTGAATCATCTATCAACAAACGAATTAATAACTCTGGTGGTTGACCCAACACACGCTCTCCTGTAACGGCCATTTGACCGTTATTACAACACGTTGTAAAATGATTTCTGTTTACACGTTCGCAAGAGAAATGACGGGCACCACATTGCGTGCAGACGGCATCCAATGGTCCAATGTCATGGCGCTCTGGAAGTTCATATTGAATGCCAGCCAGACGGTCTCTCATGGGCACGTGCGCTCTGGGAACACCCGGTGGAATCGGCACAAACTGTAATTAAAATGACAGTTGTAAAAGAAAAAACTGTAACCAATATTCATTATAGTGTATGAGATATTTACTGACCTCTTCATCGACGCCTGGTAAACGTCAAATATATCCCTGAATTCAAATACTGCCTCTGCGTCAGCAGGCAGTAAATCCACAAACTCAATGTCACCTTGTACCACTTCCTCGGGTTGCAATGGGTCTTCTTCATTTATGTCCATCATTACCTCATCCATTTGGACTTCAATAATTTCCACCTCTATCTCGTTGTCATCAGGGATAGCCACGTCCACTTCTTGTTCGTTGCCTAGTGCCGCAATCTCCAAGACCGGTTGAACTAACTATATCATAAAAGGAGGTCAGTTTTAATGTGCGTACAATAATATAAGTTTATGTTATGTATAGTGAAAAAGCATGAATTTAATAAGCATATTGCATAAAATTATCTCACCGCTAGGGAATCTAATAAATTGCAACACATTAAATAAATAAAAAACACTTGTATAAAAATAATCAAATATAATTAGGGACATTTTCCATTTCACATTTAAACTCAACATCATAGAGAAATACACTAAAGACTGAATATAGTTTAATAGCAGCATTTAATTTTAATATATTATTAACTTTTACATTTACCTACTTATTAAAAAATAATTCAAATATAGTATAATATATTGTAATATACTATTATACTTAAAAAAAAATAAAATGTGCAATTACTAAATGATAATAAAAATTATTATCAACATAACATAATATATGATGTTATGTATACATCAAATTGCTAAACCTACTACCTATTTGAATGTAAAATAAAAACCTATTATTTAATAAAAATTCTGTTATAATAAAACTATAATAGAACCATATAATAAAAATATAAACTTTATATAATATATTATTATAGTGTAAAGTGTAATGTATAATTTATTGTTGTCTTGCATAACATTGAAAGTGTTATTGGAACTGTTCATAATAACAGCTAACACACACACACACACACACATATATATATATATATATATAATAATAATATATAAATAATATTTAACTCACTAAAGATGGTACTACTCTTGGTAATAGACGGCGACGAATTCTGCCCAAAGCGTAGTCACGACCAGGGACAAAATGTCTCGAACACAGTTTTGAGTTGACAAATATCTGTTGAGCATACAAACCATTGATCTCGGCGAACAACACCCATTGACGTCTCTGCTCGTCATTCAGTGGAAACCTAATGTAATCAATTTATGAATATTCACAGTGTATGGCTAGAGTAGTAATAAAACATTATTGTTATTTATTAGTTGTCACCTGTGCACAGACACTCCATCAAGACCACTGACGTTACCACAGATCACACATATTTTCACCATGGTGATGTGACTAAAAAGTGACATTTTAATGATAATCGAAAATGTTTTAACTAATAATTAAATGTATTAATTAATATATGTATATATAACTATATAAGTAGTATAGGTAGGTAGTATAAAACATAAGTTTATACACTCGGCGTAATTATATCGTACCTATGTTATCAGTGGTGATAATAGATTAACACGGGAATCCCAATAGTTTTGTGTTATTTTTAGAAAAACTTTGAATATTAACGGTATATAATGTACATTGAAAATAATAAATGAAACGCATAAAGAAAATGAGAAAAAAAATCAAATAGGAATACGACAAATATTCACATTGAAAAAGTGCGAGGTACGAACGTAATGAGGATGTCGTTGACCACATCGACCGACGATCCTGGAAAAGAACTTGAAAATAATAGAACACATTAAGTTGTAAATAAAAAAAAAAGCGGCATCCTCGAAATCACATCCGGACTTAGTGGGAACACGGCCTGGTAGTTATTCGCGTTGCATTCTGAATTGAACGACTATAACGCATCCTTGTAATACTCGGGGCGAATGCGCTAATTAATTAGCTTATATGAATGATAGAAATTGTACTTACCGGTCTGTAAAACGTCCAACGAAGTTAAAAAAAAAAATTATATATATGTACTAAAAAAGTACAGAAAAAAGTGCAAATTTTTGTGTACGTAAAAACAAACGTGTTGCATGAACGTCAAAGAAAAGTTGCCTGATGCAGGCGCACCGGACCCAGGTCCTCAACGCTTTTCGCTCTCCACTCCCACTCCGCCACAACATGGCACCAGTATTACCAAATATTAAATACCGCACATAATATAATTTAATTAATATTACAAAGGATATTATTAAATATTAATTGTCAATCGTCACTGATGGATAGACTGATGGACCAGACTTGCGGTTATTTATAGTACCAATAATACCAACCATAAATGCGTAATATGCAATGGAATAACGAATGTCTTACGGACGCCATTCAATCTGAATTGTTCATTCGAAGTGAGTACACGTATTAGTTATTATAACCTTTTCGTGTGTATTTTTTGTTTGTTTTTAGGTTAAGTGAAATATGTCATTTTACTTAATTAATAATTTAAAATATTAAATGTTATAGATAATGTTCAACATTAATATAAATATAAAAAAAATTGTGAACAACCTTAGCGATGGCCAAAAAAGCGGTCAAAAAAGTATGAATATCAAAAATAATGAACATTTACAACGTTACCTATACACTTTTATTTTTCAGGATGCTATGGCTGTGGCAAAAAGGGCCATTTGGCCCGTGATTGTACGTATATTTTGTAATTATATATATTATTAGTATTATTGGACGTAAGCAACAAATCTTCCTAAATTATTAATAATAAGATCTGTATTTTTAATACTTGTTGTCCAGGCAAAAAGCAGAAGAGGGAAAACCGCCCGAAGACCTTAAAGGGCGGTTACTGATCGCGGGGAAAAAGCACCCCGATCACCCGAACGACGGTCCGGGGCGTCGTCTCGCGAGCGGTCCGAGGTTCGTCGCTCGCGCCGCAGCTTACCAGCACCGGCACGCGAGCGGCAATCCGCGGCATCGTCTCGCGGGCGGCGATCCCCGGCGCCGTCACCACAAAGGCGGCCCCGGTCCGTACCGAGAAGTCGGAGCTCGGTGGTGGCGGACCGTGTGGCCGCTATGGTCATCGACGTAAGTAGTACTTATTTATTATTATTAATTAATATTTGTTAAAAATATAATTTAAATACATTGTTTACAGGACAAAAAAGGATGTCCAAACAGTAAGCAATAATTTTTTTTTTGTGTTTGCATTTATTATTATTTTTCTAAATTCTAAATTTGTTATATTTATTTTTTCAGAATAAATAAATATAATCAATATATTTGTATGTGTTTTTCTTTAAGAGTTTTCCTGAGTATATATTTATATTAATATATGAGTATCTAATAATTAAATAATAGTATCAGTTGTAGAAGTGCAACTTAAATGTATCATGTTTGTAAAGGAAAGTATAAGTTCGATCAAATTACTTACATTACAATTACAGGTATTTGTGCAGCTAATAGGTTAACCTAATAATAATAATAAACATGTATTTTAAGTACCATTATTATTATGTTGATTGTTGGCACCGTTTGGTATTTTTTATTTTTTGGTTAGTAGCTTAAATAATTAAAACATTTATGTATGCTTATTCAGCTTATTGTAATCTTAAGTATATTATATTATATTAATTAATTTTAAAATATATAATGCAATAAAATATTAAAATGTAAAAAAAAAATTAAGCAGTATAATAGGTAATAGGTATTGGTTAATTTACATGAGCTATTGCGTATAATACATTTAATTTTTTTTTTTTTAATTTCATTTTCACATAAAAATGATGAAAATAGAAGAATTTTTGTAAATGAATTTAATATTAATAAGAATAAATAACATAATACATTTAATAAATTCATATTTACCATATTAAGTTACTATAATAACATGTCCAATGTCCATCCAACATATTATATTCAGTCATAACAATTCTGCTTTAATATACACACACAGTAATATAAGTAAGTTTATATATATATATATATATATTGGTATACCTCATACCAGTGTATGTATTGAAATGTCACACTTATAATCATAATCATAACTATACACTGTATAAACTCTTGTTTCTTATCCATATGTACAGTGTCAGTGTGTTGTAGGTATATCCGTATTCCGTATATATTATAATACTACATCATAGTCCAATATATTAGGCAAAACATTAAAACAAATCAAATAGGTATCAATTGTACAATACAATATATAAAAATATTTAATATAGGAAATAATAATATATATAATTTATTCAGAGAAATTGTTACAGTATACATTAAAACGTATTACACATTACACCATAGTCAATTTAAAGGACATGCATAATAAAATACTATAAGAAAAGTGTCATAAACATTTCCTACAGAAACTCTTAGGTATGATTAAGAATATTTGCAATTACAACTTTGACTTACCTAACTATACCTGTACTCAACTCTTTCAGGGACTTTTATATTATGAGACATATCAATTTTATATGTAAATGAAGAGTATGCCATCATATATACCTGTATAATAATTCCGTATAATTCGTGTGTAATAAAGCTTATATTAATATTAATTGTCTATCTATTTAATATAACGTTTCAAAATACAACAACATAATATTTTAATATAACAAACAGCCGATAAAAAAAAATCGAAAAATAATAAAATCGTCGAAAACCCGCGTAATAATCGAACCTAACCTAAGAAAAACGCGTTATCGAGACGGCGGCGTTGGAGAACCGTCTGTTTTCGCGATAACGACGGCGGCGGGCCATGGAAGAAAAGAACGGCGACCGAGGCGCACTCTTTTCATAGTGAAACGAACTATTGTTCACGCTTTATTATATAAGACGTGTAATTCATGGTGGTGCCCTAAACACAGCAGCTTGAAGCAAGATTTGCCTTTTTTAGTTCCAGCAACTTTGGAGGAAAAACAGGCGTTGCGACTGGCAGTTACCCGACAAAAGTATTGGGTCACTGAATCAAAGGTATGATATAGATTATAACATTTTAGTTAACTCGATTAAAAAAAAAAAAAAAAAATTAAAATAATTACCTATCTAATAAATTTATAAAACGTAGATACCTATGTCTTCAACTATAAGTGTCCTTAATCTCCTTTGCTCATTATCTTGTACAATTTTCAACTGTTTATTAGATCAAATGTTGTGTCTTGGATCGTAAAACTGGTGTTGATAAGCACGTAGTTCCTCCAAAGTGTTTTACAAATTTTTTAAATGAAAAAATGAAAAAGGATTTCATTTTTAAGCCTTCCGGAGGGACTCAGGAGTCTACGTCCAAAGAAAGTGTGGGAGATCAGCCAGCAGAAACATCCAAGGCCGTTGCGTATGTTATTTCTGATGACGAGAATTATTAAAATTTAACATTTGTGTGTTTGAGTTTAATAAAAATAAAATATTAATATTACATTTTACTATTTTAATATGAATTACAATTTAGAATACTATTAATAATCCTGATTAGTATGAAGGTTTACACTACACTAGTATACTGTATACTAGACTAATTACTAAGTAGTAACTCAAGTAAGTTGTAAATATACTATTGTATATTTCACATCTGTTTCTTTGGTGACTACCTATGATCTATGCACGATTTAAGATAATTCTATCTTAAATTCTTAAATAGTGGGAACTTTTCACATGATAGTTTAGGTTTTCCCCAAAAAGTTGCTCATTATTTATCACAGATGTCTACATAGAACAGTATAGAAGTCTGTGTTATTTATTAATGTTATTACACCATGATTAAAGATATGTTTAACACAAAATAATATTGTACCCATGATATTATATACTTAGAATATGATAAGGGTCTTAATTCGAATTTCAAATGATAACAAAATTTTTTATTTCTAAAAAAAAGGAATTCGAACTCTTTAAATGAAAAGGAAACTTAACATCAAATAGTTTTGATAGTTTCCATCACAATGGTATATTGGTTTTGGTATTTTCGTAAGATATAAGTATATAATTAATGATAACTTGAATAAGATGAACAATTTATTAATACAATAATTTATGATTTTATTAATAAACTATAACCTACAATCATAACATTTTATTATTTTAATACACCTTTGGAATATATGTTGTTGCGTGCCAGTATCAGATTTGAATCCAATAGGTTAATTTGAATGAAAGTTAAACTTAATAACGAAATATGTCTTTATTGCATATAAACAAAATACATGTAACAAATAAATAAGTGGCTGAGTGACGTGAAAGTGCTCAGTTGTTGATAGCTTTGGTACATCTGCCGTTGCTGGTCTTCGGGCTCCCTTATATATTGTGGTGCGTCTCTTGTTTACGTCGTGTGGTCGCCTTCTGGGCGAAACCAGGTGTCCTCGTTGTTGTTGTTGCAAATTCGGACACGAATTTGAGAATGTGCAATAACATCTCAAATGCATCATTAGTGCACTGTAATTATTGGTGCGCTTACTATCCCGACACGTGTCATGGTCATAGTAGCATCCGCATTACCCTTGACACGAGGCATGGTCATACTAACTTAGCCTTGTAATCTCGTAGATATCTTATAGATATCTCGTAGCCCATAACAATGTATACCTATTTAAAATTATCTACATACCTACATATTCACACATATGTACACATAGTAAAATAATATAATAAAGTAATAAATAATAGTAAATAATATATATAATATATATGTACAATGTACATACATTTACATAAAAAATATATACTAGGTATAATTAACATCAAAATCTATTAAAAATAAATTATTGTGTTTGAGATCTTATAAAATTGTCCATAATACAATTTGAACAAAATAATTTTATATTTATCTTGTAGTTTGAACGATATATAAATATATACAACATACTTAATAGCTATAAAACTTAGTAAATAATAAACTTATAAATAATTACATAGTAAATGATACATTTTTTTTTTTTTAATAACATAATATAATACCTGTATGCTGAATTAAATTTCAGATGGTGTGTGACAAATTGAAGGGTCTCATTACTCATTTGTAAAATCTCTTCAGAGGAGCACATAAAGCTACCTAAGAAATTATTTTATACACCTTATGATACAACTAATAGAAATCTAAAAATGTAATTAAATTCATATAACATGAGGTGGCTTCAGCCATATTGAAAATATTATTTTCACGATTTAACATTATTTTATTAACTATATTTTTACAATACAATATTAATTTTAAATTTTACTTTAACTTGTATAGTAGGCATACATACATATAACTGACATGTCTTATTTTTATAATTTACCTTTTCATAGGTTTATTATTATTATTATTATTTTTTTTTAACTATTTCACATTAGTTTTGAGTTAACTGTAACAAGTCAATAATTTTAATTTTAAATATACATAAAATAGTACCTAACTATAAGTTAACATCTAGCATACTGTATTTTTTAAATGCATACTAATTGTACAACTTTTTTTCACTTATTTTACTTAATTCAAATTTGCAAATCCTACATATTACCCAATATTATATTTATAATATTACAAACCACTTAGGTAAATAATTTCAAATTATTTAAAAGTGAAAGACAACGAATAGCTGAATATTTCAAGTTTAAATTTATATAATGTTTTATTTTAAGATTATTTTAATAATATAATTATGAATATTATTAAAAACAATAAGGTAATATATAGGAAAACAGCTTACCTATTTCAATATATCATGACTGAAATCACCCCATTTTATATTACTATTATTATGAATCACTATAAAAGGCATTTGTATAGCAGGTTATCTACCAATTTACTAGAAGTGATCCACCACAGTATTAAGATATGTAAATATACATTGTACAATGTACATATTAGGTATAAAATACATTTCATCACTAATATTATTAAGATATATTTTTTTTTGGATCATAAAATCAAATAAGAATCCATTTAAAAATACATTCTTCACTTCGTTCAGAATCTAATACACAGTTCACCATAATTGACTATTGCAACGATATAAAAATTCTATTTCAATTATCGCAATTAGGCGTTCCTACATGGCAACATTATTATAATACATTATAGTTATTGGCTTAAATTGAGAAGTATGTAATAAGTAATAACTATAATAATTAATAGGTAAATAATAAAGGAGTAGAAGTGAAATTGATTGACTTTATTACTACTACTTTTAAATAAATGTACAGGTATCTGTGGTGAATATTTATAAAATTTGATAGAGTCCCTGCTAGACAAATGCCCTTTAAAATTGTACCATAATTTAAAAGCTCAGGACTATGATAAGTCTATTCCAATTTAAATCATACAGTCAAATCAAAATATTCGTAATGCAAAAATGCAAAATATGAGTTAAGATCATAACATGTATTCAATAAATAGAAGCAAACTCAACTTAACCCCTAAATAAAAAAATACAGTAAAATTTAAAAGTGGGACTAATAATATTTATTTTGATTTAGTAGGTGGTAATACCTAAATAGCTAACAACACCAATCAAACAGAAGGAACTATTCAGTTGCAAAACACTAAATACAATATACATACCTAGTTTAAAATAAAAATATTTTTATGATACCTAAACATTAGGATTAAGACATACCTACCTAATATTATAACAAAGTGGTTATTTAAGGATAATATTTTATAATTCCATATATAATAATAAAGGTGAAAAATCTATGATTTTTTGTTTTTTAATTTTTAAAGAAACGTACAATTTACCACACATTTATGATTGATTTGATGTTGTTAGCTAATTAACTTGATTGTATAATATTTGTTAAAATTAAAAAAAAAATACATTAGTATCTAAAATGTTCATTTAACATATTTTTAGTTTACTATATTATTGGAATTAGTTTTCTTCTGGAATGCATATTGTCAGACTTGATTTTTTAACTTCTTTGAAATTAACTTGAGTAGTTGAATATCTAATAAGTTAAGAAAGGATAAATATAACCAAATAATTTAACAGTAAAAAATATGTTTACATACTTAATTAATTTTATAGTATCTTCAACTATCAAAATTATATATTGGAAACAATATTTTGATTTATCATCGTTCTCATTTGCAAATTTGGAGGTAGAAAGTTATGTGATTTCATTATTTATCTTTCAAACCATCTGACTAAGTATTTTTGTAGTAAATACGGATAATGTTAGTTCTTAATAATAATTACTATGCCAGAATGCAAAATTTGAATAAATGCAAATTAAAAGTACTTCTGAACAGAGAACATTATATTTTTAAGTATATTGTAGGTATAAATAGATAGGCACCTCGCAGCCATCTTGTTGTGTCCGAGTAGATGGTAATAAGTAATAATAGGGTTAATAATATATTATGTTGTATTAGGTTTGTGCTATGGTGTCAGCTAATAATTTTTAGAATAAAACAACTTTTGTGTTATCAAACTTTGAATAACATTTGGTGGTGTAACTGAATGAACAAAACTGATTAAACTGAAAATAAAATTTAATTAAAAACTGTTAATATGTAATATTGTATATTGCATGCACAAATTAATGTATTAATCAAATTTATTTTTCTACCTATACATTTTATTTATTTAAAAAAAACTTACCAATAAATTGTATGTACAAATGTTGTGCTTTCCAAGTGGTAGGTATTATCAAATTTACGCCACACTTAATAATATAGATCACAAATTACGATGTCATCATTGGAAATTTTTCGACAAACTTAATTATTCAAAAACTATTGCGTTAAGTACTTCAGTATATTATTATGTTATTAAAGAAATTTAAACTGTTAGTATACTTAACGGTATAACGTATAAAACATACAATAATTAGTTTAATTACTAATTACATCATACATTTAAATCATTTAATATTTAATTATTTAAGTAATAAGTAATAACTAATAAGCACTATGCAGCTGGTCACATGGTTTATAATAATTACCAATTACAATTTACTTTTTACTTTGAACTTAAGTTCCAGTTTATCACAACTGATTGGTTTTCCACGAGGTTTTCCATTAATATTATCATTTATCATTAATTAATTAATATCATATATTTTAATCAATGATATTATTGTCATAAATAATGATAAAGGTATCGCCAAAGTTTTGGTAATATTATTATTATTGTATGGTAATAATAGGTATATGCGTCATAATGATGTCATAATATTGTCATGTAATGAAAACAATGGAGGGGATTCGATGCGAACAGCCAAGGTCAACAAAACGTAGCTTTTATGGTCAAATTAGCATATTATATATACATTTAAAATATATATAGATACCTATATATAGGTTTAATAAGACATTCAATTAATCAGGTACAAAGTACAACAGTTATCAATACTGTTACTTATTAGGTCGTACGGTATCGAATTTATCAATTATAGCTCCTGGACTTTACAAATGAAGACATGATGTATAAACAATGCCGCATTTACCGACTATAACACCTCCTTCAACGACTTCAACCACCAATACTTTGAGGAGTTGTATCTCGCGAACCAATCAACGAAAAATAAAAATTTTAACGCGTAAATTTACAATAAAATGGGATTATTAATTCATAATATTTTTATTATATGTTACCATTTGAAAATCAAAAGTTGATAGTGGTTTCACCAATAAATATAAGGGTAAAAAAAATTAAAATATTATACGGTTTTAGAAAAACATAAACATAGAAGTTAAAAAAAAAAATTCAAAAAAAGTTAATACTTTTCGAGATAATTAGTGTACCCACTTAAAAGAATCACCCTGTATATGTACAGAGGCGTCATTTAGGGGAGGGGCAGGGTGTGCAACGGCACCACTAACTTAAAAAATGTTACCGATTGGCCCGCCATTAATACTTAAATGCGCCGTTAAAATTAACTTATACATCATGTTTTCATATGTAATATAAATAAAATATATACATAATATTTTAAGTTTTTGTTTATTTTTGGTTTATCAGCTCACTTATCAAATGTATACAAGGCAGGCGCGATTTAAGATAATTATAATATAAATACCACAGCACCTGCTATATATGTGGCTATATATTAGTATCACGGACTCCGTGATTAGTATATATCTGTGGTGATATCGTTTGTTTACCGAGTAGTATTCTAACACGGCGTGTTTCACTGATAACAAGAAGACTACTATCTAGCACGATGTGGTGATTACGACGTGTTATCATCACTTACGCTAGCGCGTCCGCCGTATTATTGTCGTCACTATTTTGTTTTCCGTTCCTAACGTCGATGTATTTTTATTGTTATGTTGTAAACGTTTATATTGTTATATTGTATTTTATATTGTATTTTTTGTATCGTCTTTGATCGCGCGACTACGCGCCATCTTAACTTCTTCTCCCGCCTCGCGCGCTAACGTTTTCGCCGTTACGGGCTCCAAGTTTTTCTCGCTCGCCTCGAGTACTCACTCCTGTTTTCGCGATTCGACTCGACGCACTACAGCCCTCAGTCCGCTCGCACTTAGCTTGTCACGCGTTTTAGTTTTTTCCGTTACGACTTGTATTTTTGTCTCGCCGGACCATCTTCCGCGTAACTTTTTTTCTACTTAATACTTTGTTTGTTTTGTCAAATAAATTACGTTTAATACGTTTTTTTCCTACAAAACGTTGGTTTGTTTTCTTTTACATAGTTTGTAATATCCCTTCTCCTGCCGGAGTCAACATAAGTTTTAGTCTACCTTATCACAGCGGTAGCTAAAACGATTTAAGAATTTAAGATAGTACTACTATCTTAAATCGTGCTATCTAGTATTAGTATATATTAGCTGTGATATCTGACTAGTCGGTGCCTCCATAGATTATCCATGTATTGTTTAATCTTAAAATCTATGGTGCCTCCATGTGCTTGTCAAAATGTCAACCATGCGTTGTGGAACCGTTGTACCGTGTCTAACAGTATTTCGTTTCATGTGCGAACGTTTTTTTTTTTTTTTTTTTTTTTTTTGGTATAATTGCGAAAAAAAAAAAATTAGAAAATTGATAAAAAGAAAAGAAAAGGCGGCGCAGCTCGTCTACGTGAAAGCAAAAAAAAAAAAATGCTACTTGTAGCCGGTTCTTCCTGTCATAATTTAGTCAGTATGTTTAAGAAAGCCGAATATAATCAGATGGAAATAACTGTAAGTGTTACTAACTGCTATCGTTAATTATCATAGTTATTAATTAAAATATGAATTAACAATTATTTATGTTATTCTCATAGGAATCTGATTATTCTAATTGTGATGTAGGGGTAGATGCCAAAACTCAAATTATTGAGCCTAATGATGAATTAAATGTGTCCAATGATAATGTCAATATGAAATCAAATAACACAACCAAAGATGTTAGCAAATAATAATATTACCTACTTATAATTTTAATGTGGTTAATGTTAATTTAATTATACAAATGCACCTATTTATATAATAATTTAAAATGAAACTCGTGTACCTAGGTATTTAAAGACTCACAATCTTCTAGTCAAACTGTATTAAATACAAGTACAAATTATATGATTGATTATATTGAGCCTGTTGATGAATTAAATGTGTCCAATGATAATGTCAGTATGAAATCAAATTAGATTAGGTACTCAAGAAGTTAGTAAATAATTATATGACTTACAAATTTAATATGATTGATTTTCATACCTATGTAGATTTTAGAAATTTAAAGATTCATTATATTTTATCCATCTAATATTTATTAAATGCACTTTTGTAGGTTTCTGATATATCACATACAAAGTATGAGGATCCAGTACAGCCAAATCTATGTATTTATCCCAGGAATAGTGTATATAGATCATTTAGTTCAAAGTATTATAAAATCTATAATTGGATTGAATATTCCATTAAAAATGACATGGTGTTTTGCTTTATATGTCGACACTTCACCGTAAATACTAATTCAAAAGTTGATAGTACATTCATAAATAAAGGTTTTAACTGTTGGAGGAAACAGACCGAGTCATTTAATAAACACATGAGTAGTGAAAAACATAAACTAAACAATGAAAAATATGCAATGTTTTTAAATACAAAAAAGAATGATACCTCTGTTGCAAATTCATTTATCACATCCCGAAAAAAATGTATTGAAGATAATCGTAAACATATTATTTTATTGTTAAAAGCCACACTATTTTTATCAAAGCAAGGCCTTCCCATCAGGGGACATGATGAATCTAATGAGTCAACCAACCATGGACATTTTATTGAGTTGTTAAATACATTTAATGATCCTGAAACTATAACTAAATTATCTGCTAGATATGGTCACTATACTTCTCCGGAATACCAAAATGATTTGATCAAGACTATAGCTTCTAGTACTAGGAAAAATATTATTGAAAAAATTGCTTTTACTGGAGCTTATTCCATACTTGTTGACGAAACGAAATACGCAAGCAAAAAGGAGCAGTTATCATTCATCATTAGATTTGTTGATGGCAACTTAAATATCCATGAAAAAGCAATTGGTTGCTATCACATGAAGAAATGTGATGCCTATACTTTAGAAATTCTCAATATTGCTGTCCATAATAAGTTAGATATAAAAAATGTGTAGCACAGTGTTATGACGGGGCATCAGTTATGAGCGGACTATTTTCAGGAGTTCAAAAAAGAATAGTAGATATTGTGCCACATGCTATCTATATTCACTGTCATGCTCACCGTCTTAACTTATGTTTGGTGAATACAATTCAAAATAATAATATTGTAGTTGATTTTTTTGACACAGTTCAATCACTGTATAAATATTTAATGAATGGGCATACACGATATGAGTTATTTATAAAAATTCAAAGAGACGAGAAATTAAAAGAAATACATTTAGAACGTCTGGTAGAAACTCGGTGGTCCTATTGGCATTCATCTCTAAAAAAAATTCAAATACGGTATAGTGAAATTAAAGATGTATTAAAAGTATTAGCAGTTCAAGATGATCAAGCAGCCAGAGCTATAGGTTGACGCCCTTGTATATGTGTGTGTATCGTAAACCAAAACATGTAAAATATATTATGATGAATGTACATTATGCCCCAACTGTGATGTCTCATATTTAACTATTGTAAAGCTACGGCTAAATAAGAATATATATAAGAGACAGCCAGTTCCCCGCGTTAACACCAGCGCACACGAACTCCAAGCCAGCCCAACAGCTTGTAAACGTTTTAGTTAGGTAAGAATAAACTTGATATATTTATAAGTATTTGGATCATCCACATTTATTTGTATCCTGAGTACCATTTGCTCCCGAACTACGGTTAACTTATATTCATGAGAAACCAACTTCTTCCCTGAATATCATATATTTAACGAGTCATCCCCGACCACGTTACATTGTGTCGGTGAGATATATATAAACATATTCCGTCGCTGTTCCGTGGCGTCGTGTCGTCTGCCGTCGCTATTATTTTCCGATGTGTCCCTTATTTTGTCGTTGTAACGCGCCGTCATATTTGTGTTTTTTTTGTCTTTGCAGGTCACGACGAAATTTATTATTATAAGTGAGATATTTCCTGGGTATTACTCTTTATTTAAATAGGTTTTTTTTTTTTTTTTTTTAACACCATCAAAGGTCAACCGCCATCCCCGTAGGAACCTTATGGTACAATGCAGTTTACAAGACTATTTACTAATGAGTTTTTATTTTTGATAATTATTATAATAACAGATTTTGAAGAAGAAGCTATACAAAATGAAATTGTTGTACACAATATAAATGTCGACATTAATGAAAGTGAGTTAAATTACTAACTAGTTACTTAAACATATAAAATATAATTACACTAATAGATTTTGAAGAAAATGACCAGTAAGTGTTCCCTGTATTAGTTCATGAAAATGCAGCTATCGACAATGTAATAGGTATGTAACAGTCATGATACACAAACATTGAAAATTTATATTTTTAAATTTTACTGATCTAACCTGTTAATATAATATAATTATAGAGAGTAAAAATTTTGAAATTGTGGTGGTGGCGGCAATACAACAAATACCAAGTACTAATATTTATAATTGATAAATTTAAAGAAATCACAATTTTTTATGTATTAGACCTAATATTTATAATCAAACCATACAATTTTATTTTGTTTACTTTTATCAGGTGAAAAATACGACCGTTGTTTTGTATGTCTCAGTGGTAAGAGTGAAGTTGATGGAAGTGCTGTCAACATTCTTTTGCCATGTGGCCATGGATGATGCTGTGATACTTGTGGTCAACACCAAACCAACTGTGGAATATGCAAAACCCCAATAGAAGAGACCTTCAATATTCATGTAATGACAGGAAATGGTAATAGCTGCTAAATTTTTAAATTTAATATTCAATATTTTTATTAAAATAATATTTACAATCCAATAATCCATGCTTTGAGACACAATAATAACCAAATAAGATAATTATTTAATCTACAGGATAGCCAAAATTTAATTTTATCAGCAATCTGCACATATAAATAATAAATGTGCAAAATAGACAAACTAAATATTATACTAAATATATTGTGTATGATACTCTATTTTGCATGTTTAAGAGAAAATTAATGTTACATACAAGTATGATTAATCAGTATACAATACATACACATAAAAAACCTATATGATACATATTTACTACAGGGGTTTTTCATAGGTCTGAAGGATTTGAAAAAAAATTGTTTAGGTCCAGGATAACAAGTTATTTTGGTTTTACACAGATAAATAATGAAAAAAATCTGTATTTAGGAAAAATATGTATAAATAAATATAATATTATATGATTACTATAGACGGACTATATGTATGTCTATATGGACTATATGTACGGACACACGGATGTTTCGAACAATACTAACACAACTATTAAAAGAAATAACTAGATGTTCATTTTAGTGTGTATAGTTATAACTAATTTTAAGATTATCAAATCAAAATCAAGTTCTGTATCATTTTTATCGATAGTGAAATGTCATAAATATTTTGTATGTCAAAAAATATAGATAATAAAATATTTTATCTTTTTCCTTACGTCGAGTCGGTAATGGGAGTAATATTATCATCTTGTAGCTTATCGTATTTTCCAGTGATTTCGTATACATTTTGCTTTAAATTAAGTATATTTGAATATAGTTACCTATATTAAATAGCTATACCAGCGTATAAAGTTTCAATAACAAATCTAATTATTATATACTTATTTGTGAAAATGTGTTATGTGATTTGTTTTGTATTATATAATCATCATATTATATTTATTCGTATATAGGTACGTATTTACACATTTTTTCCACGGTGTAGGAACTTACATCCGTACCTGGTTTTTACCGTGTAGGAACTAACATATGAAATTGTTTACCTGCTACTCTCGTGTAGGAACTTACTATTCCCCAAATCGAAAACACGTTATCGAGACGGCGGCGGCGGGCCATGGAATATAAAAATGGCGACCGAGGCGCACTCTTTTCTTAGTGAACGAACTATAATTCACGCTTTATTATATAAGAAGATGACGAATATAGTCGAAATCGATAACGAGAGACTAGAACGAAAAAGTGGTAGGTAGGGTAATAGTGGGTACGGTCCATCAAATTAGTTATTTATAAAAATAAAATGTGGAAAGTATGTCTGTTGTGTCTATCTGTACAACTGACGTTCAACTGATAAGAAAATAATGGTTCATACTGTTTATAGGGCGTAATCTATATATATATAAAATCCAAATACCACTGACTGACTGATCGCTGTATCTCAAAAACTACGCAACGTACGACTTGAAATTTGGAGTATAGGTGCTTGTTGTATTTTCACCGTGCAATAAGGAGGGATTTTCAAAAATGTTGTGTTTTAGTGGAGTAATTAACAATTATAATTATTCACCGCCAATACGTATTGTGCGGTACGGCGGCCGCGGGTCTCCAGCTACCTGCAACCTATCCTTTTTGTTAGTCGTCGTGTAGATGTGTAGATAAGAATAATTGTTCCGAGAAGTTTATCGATAAAAATAATCATATGCATCGCGCGTACAGCAATAATCCTATTTCATTATAATGAACGATAAAATGCACACCGATAACATAAACCAATACACATACAAATTCTATTTATTAGTTATTATCTCTCCATTGCCTTGCCACGGTGCCTATACATTAAACACGTTCATTTCATTTGCACATCGCACTACCAGTAGTTCAGACGTGCGTAACATATAAAATATTTACGGTGCCCGTAAACACATGGAGCTCATTGACGTCCGCGGTGTCATGGTACCTCACCGTGCTTTGCAAGTGGAGGGAGACGGTTCATGTTTCTTTTATTCGCTTTCGTATCATATGTATAGCACCGTCTCACATGCGCCTCATTTACGGGCAAGTATCATACAATACGTTGTAACAATTGGCAATGGTTTGAACTGTACAGCATGATGCCGTGTGGTAATATTTACAGAAATATTAACGAATATCATGCTCACATGTACCTTCTTACCACTTATGCCACCCCTTGTGAAATTCACACTGCTTCTGAAATATACCTGTATTATTTAGTGGTATACAGAGATGGCGATGTTATTTTACAGCCGGACGAGTACTTGGAAAAAAAGTTAATATTTCGTTTTAAGTGCACTGGTCCTATGATGAACGCACATTTTGAACCACTTATTCCTTTATATGCCCATTCTCCTCCTTCAAATGTACTTATCGTCCGTACCTCATTTGTCTCAGGCAGTACTGCCAAACCACATGCAAAATCTCTTATATTACACACGTGGCTACAAATTTAATATTATATAATTTACATTTAAAAAGACATTCTTCTTTTCGACAACGCTTCCACAGCGTTTTACACCTATAAAAGGAGTTTTTCCGGGCAACGCCGGTTAATTCAGCTAGTGGTAATATATAATATTATATTAATATAATATTATATTAATATATATATATATATATATATATTATAATATTATTCAATTGTTAGCGTTTAGATTTATGGTTTATCCAAATTCATAATGTTAGCTATGATGATAAATAAAATAATTTATAACTTTCATAAATAAAAATGATTTTGGCCAGTGTGTTTTGTAGCGTGACACGTATGAGCAACTGGAATGATATGAATTTGAAATAAATTTGAATTCAGATGAAATAGTTTCTAAGTGTTTTTTATTGAAAAATATTCTAAGTCCAAAAAATACAATTATTGAACTGGATGATTTGAAGGTGCTCGCTCTAACTCTGGTGGATCACGTCTGAAATGTGCCTATTCGGGGCCCCCTTATATATCATCCAAGGACTCCCACGGTACCTGCAGGTCCCTTGCTGGTCCGTGCGTGTGTATCCGCTTCTTCCCACGCCTTTGCGTCATCCACGCGACACTGTGCGTCAATTATATATCTATAATATTCTTTCGGGTGGCAATTACATATCTATATTATTCAACCGGGTGCCAAGCGTACGTGCGATGATCTGTTTGTGACCATGAACGATGCCGCCGCATAATATAATTTGTGTTGGGCGAGTATTGGTTTTTTGAAGTCGACTCGAGTTCAAAATTCGAGTACTCGAAAAATGTCGAGTACTCAAAAAAAAGTCGAGTACTAGACAATATTCGAGTATTAAAAAAAGTCGAGTATAAGACAATTCCAGAATATTAAAAAAAAATCACCCAAATCGGTATGTCCGTTTTCAATGATCTTTCATACATGCAGCAATTGATTTTTAAGTTACTATTGTCACTATAATATTAGTTTATATTTTGGTATTTAGTATGTAATAGCCAATAAAATATATAGAAACAAATTCAAAATTTTTTAATTAAATAAGACTTGGCTTTATTTATTATTAATTATTTTTTAATATTTATTATTTATTATCATTAACAAAAATCTAAATAGTTATATATATATATATTACATAATAATAATCATCATAATAATAAAATATTAAATTAATAAATATTAAATACATATAAAAATGATCAGAGTTAAATATTTAAATATTAATTATTAAAATGTATAGTAATTTTTTTTAAAAATAACAATTGTTCAACGTGTTCAGGTAAGAGCAATGTCCTTCTATCTGAGACAATTTGGCCAGCCGTTGAAAATAATCTCTCACTGGTAACTTGAGTGTATGGTATTGCTAAGTGTTGAAGAGCATGGCGTTTAATATGTGGGTATTTTATTTGACCCACATCCTTCCAAAATTTTAAACTATTGGTTTTTTTTTTGGTTCCTTGGAATCTTGAATATAATTTTCTACTTCTTTTTCTATAATTAAATTAATATTTTTGTTATTTGATTGAGTTTGTGTTTTTGTACTTCATTCCTCAACCATTGACCACATATCATTTCCATCAGTATTTACTTCAGGAATAGTATTTATATTTATTGGTTCTAATGGTAACTGATGTTCATTTAAAAAAGATTCTTTTAATCGTGGATCAACTATCATACAAAATAATAAAGTTGTGTTATCTTTAAATGAGGGAAAATGTGACGTTATACAAATGCTTACTTTAGATGCAAATGTGCGAACCTTTAAATTTGAATTATTTTGCCCTAGATATCTTAAGGTTTCAATAATATAATGTAAATAAAAAAATAATGCTCGCTGCTGTAGGGAACGAAGAGTTACATAAATCATTTATGGCCTTGTATAATGGTTGTAGTACGCACAACAAACCTTCAATTGTTGAATATTAATCCCTTGTTAGATTATCAATTTTGCTATTAGACTCAAGTAAATCAGCAGAAATAAATTTTTTAATTCATAAATGCGCTGAAGCATTAAGTATTCTGAGTTCCAACGAGTCTTAACATCTTAGATTAGTATCAATGGTGGAGATATATTTTCTTTTTTTTGAAGTTCAAAAAGCTTTGCCTTAGCAGTCGAACTTCGCTTATAATGACCAACAATGGACCTACAAGCTATTTAAAGTGCTACTGAATAGATGTCCTTTTTTACATCGACTATTGCTAATTGCAATGAGTGTTCTACGCATCTTAAATGTTGCCAGGTATAACCATCAGGAACTTTTTTTTTTTGCTGTTACAAGGTTCGGCGCATTATCAGTTATAAAACACATAGGTATATCTTTACAAAATGACCATTTTTCAATTAATCTTACTATAAGATTGTTTAGGTTAGTTGCAGTATGTTGATCTTTGGAATGTTTGAGATTTAGTGTAATGTGACGAAGTTTCCATTATTCTCTGACAACATAATGGACTGTTAATGATATGTAATTTTCATTTGAACGAGAAGTCCATCCATCTGTTGTAAATGACAAAGATCTAACACTTTTACATTCAGTAGTAATGATACTTCTAACATGATTGTATGCGCCCAACACTCTGGGCTCCCGAAGGACCACTCGGTAATACCCGAGAATAATGTGCCGTACCCCAACACGACCAATTATAAAGTGAACGCTAATAGGCAACCTAATGTACTTGTACGCCTTATAAAATGCAAGTAGGCAATGTTTGCACTCGACGATAACACGGAGGAACGGGAAGAGAAATATATATATAAGATAAAACAAGGGAAGTAGAATAATACAATTTAGTTAATGGGGCCGAGGGGCCCTGTGGTCGATCCGGTCTGGTGCAATGACTACAGGGGGGGACTATCAATATGGGACAACTTAAAACTACTTATAATTATGGCAGGTGTTGGCGGGCTGGTGACTGGTTGGCTGGTGACTGGTACGACTGGATGACCGGGGTGGCCACTCACACAACCCACAATGGGTGCTGGCGGACTTACGCGGTGACCATCTCGCTGGTGATACCGGGAGGGTGGAACAGCGACACACAGTATTTGGGCGACGCTGGCTATGATGCTTGGGTGAACGAGGTGACGATAGAAAGAAAATATAGATAAGAACTTACGAGATGTGTCGTGATTTGAGATTTTATTTACCCTCACAACGAAGAGGTATAATAATAATAGTAATGATAATAATTTAACTATTGTGCTCAATGCGCTTTACAATTAGGTATCAAAACAAACGAAAATATGATGAGACGATAAACAACGCTGCAATAGCGGGAGAGAGCACACAAAACCACCGTACTTAACACAGTAAAAGTAAAGAAAAAAAACGAAAAGTACGTACGTACTGCACAGTAAAAGTAATAGTAGTAATAATAAAAAGGGCATTGGCCGCAGAAAAAAAATATTAATAATAATAATAAATTGATAGGGAAACATATGATAAGAAGATACAATATACGGCAAAACGGCTGATGAAGAATTGATCACCAAACAATAAAACAAGGAAAATAAAAACCCATAATTAAATTATAATAATAAAACAATTGCAGGAATGAGTGGTGGATGGAGGAGACGGGAGAGATTGCCGGCGTTGTGGTCATTAGCATATCGCGATAGCCCGCCGATTTGGTATATCGCAGTATAACAATAATAAATTAATTCGCACGAATTGTCTTGGCACGAACAATGATTAACAGCTTTTTCAAAAGTGTTTGGAATATGATTCTGAGAAAAATATTGCCTTGATAGAACAGTATACCTTGGTTCAGCTTTTTTCATAAGTCCTAAAAATTCAGGCTCTTGGACAATAGAATAAGCATAGCAACCTCGAATAATAAACCTTGATACACTATCATTAAGTGCCTTTACATTTGAATTTGTTTTTGCCCGTACTTGTGTTAGGTTTATAATATATGGCATTGTCGGTTGTGACATTTAAATTTTTTTAGAAGCATTTTCAGTTTTTATTAAGTCACTCATATCATTAAAATTTTCAAATATTTTTTTTATGTATTTTTAGATAATTTATCATAGATTTTGTTTGACTACATTTCCTTTTTATTTGCACTCCACACTCTAAAAATTTACCTCTTTCAACACCAAACTCATCTTTGTCACCAAATGTGAATAACTTCCAAATTACACCTTTTTGTCGTTAATTTACAATAAGTATAGATGCATTTTCTGTAGACTAATTAAATACTGGATACATATTATTAGTCGATGTTGATGCAACTGATGTATCTAATTCCTTATCAGACATATCAAAAGACACACTTTGAGATGACATAGTAAACTAAAAATATTAAATAACAAATATTCAGTTATTCACAAAAATCGGTATGTCATATTGACATTTCTTAGAATATTACTGACAGAACTGTCGTTTTTATAAATCATTTATGTTGATCCATTTTTAATTATCTTAATATTTATTATTTACATTAAATTTGGTATGTGTACTTCAGTTAAATATTCTTAGACATATTATTTATTTAATATTTTTAATAATTAAAAAATACTAAAAAGTATATTCAAACCCGGGTAGCAATTATTCAGTATGTTTAAGTTCCAGGACTTTTCATTTGTACCAATTTAGTCCTAAGTGACATTTTTGTATAATTATGCCAAGACTGGACCAAACTGCCGATTATTGGTGTTAATTTAGTTTAAAAGTGTTTAAGTGGTTAAAGTGCCAAATTACAAAAAACACGATTTGGGACCACTTTACTTTAACATTTCCAATAGTGTTTAGACGGTCTAATGGTGCCTTGATGGTATATATTTATCTTGATATTGACAGGGCCTTCAATGTGAAATTGTTATTTGGGAACAATATTGTAACGATTTTTTTCTGTCATTGTTTATCTATTTGGGAAATTCCTAATATATATAATAATAATGCGCCTATTATACAATATTAATAATATGCGTGCGTTCGTCGATCGCACATGTGTGTGTGTATGCTACGCAGTACGCACAATACGCGATATTATGCCATTATATCGGTCATTCGATAAAATGAATTGTTAGCTTATTGTGTTAATATGTTAAAACATTTTTGTACTGTTAAAGCGTGGTTGTGCTTGATGGCTCAAGTTTAGACGTCTAGCTACCGTGATTTTTGTAACAAACCTATCAATTTCGAAAGGTAAGAAAATATAATGAATTACCTATATGATAATATATAATAATAATGCGCCTATTATACAATATTAATAATATGCGTGCGTTCGTCGATCGCACATGTGTGTGTGTATGCTACGCAGTACGCACAATACGCGATATTATGCCATTATATCGGTCATTCGATAAAATGAATTGTTAGCTTATTGTGTTAATATGTTAAAACATTTTTGTACTGTTAAAGCGTGGTTGTGCTTGATGGCTCAAGTTTAGACGTCTAGCTACCGTGATTTTTGTAACAAACCTATCAATTTCGAAAGGTAAGAAAATATAATGAATTACCTATATGATAATATATAATAATTAATAGCTATATAGATGTTCACAATTGTGATTTAATACTTAAGTATTATTATAATTATTATAAGTTTATTTATTATTAGTTCTAATATATATATATAATTCATATACCTTGGTGCGGCTAGGTACATATTATTATACAGTTAATTTCTAAAGTGTTTTGCTAAGTATAGGTAATGATAGTTAAAATTAACAATATTATATAAATTATAAATTATTTAAATTAATAAATGTATTGAACACATTTAGTGTAGATATATATACAATATTATTATGTTTAATGTTTGAATTATTGAAAAAAAGTATTTGTACCATCTTCCTATCTCTATGATGTAATTACATCATTTGCATCTACATAGCATTGTATACCTAATTTATTATTTACCTATATGATTATTATTATACATTATTATATATATACAATTTTATTACTATTAACTTTACCCATTATTAAAATCATATTGAATTTATAGTTTATACTGCCTATTTCATAATTTAACTTGCTTTGTTTACACCTACCACTTTATTATTTATTATCATAATTATATAATAATATTATATTTAATAATAAATAGGTTACTAGGAAACACAATTATTATTTAATGTTATAATTATATTTCTTGCAACTTCTAATAATGCTTATTAATTTAAATTTGATTCTACATGAGTTATAAATGGTAAAAACAATTTTCTTGGTTTTTATAGAATATATAATGTCACCCTTAAAAAAAATTTCTTCTAATACTAGTAAAAGTACTAAACTAAGAATAAAAAAAAGCTCAATTTGAAGCAAGTATTTTATTAGAAGAAGCGTTTTCAAAACAAAAATCTAATATTAATAATTCTCAATTAAATAATAGTATACCAATATTTGAAACACTAAATAAAAGTTTTATTTATATTCCTGCAATAGTTCACAAAAATTATATTATCGAAAATAATACTGAACAAAAAATTATTTCAAAAAATAACATAAGTGATGATGATGAAGATCTTTATGATATGATAGAATCAAATTTAAAAGTATCTATCCAAGATTTGATTACTGGTTGAGCACTTAAAAATTGTGTTCCTCATTATATTTTAAACGAATTATTAAGAATATTAAAATCAAATGGCCATCAAGATATTTGTGCAGACTCTCGAACATTATTAAAGATTTATCCCCTTACAGTATCAAGAAATATTCCTGGTGGTCAATATATACATTTTAGCTTAACATCTGAGATTGCCCGTTTACTTATTGACAACAAATTATCAAATAAAATTCCTAATACTTTACAATTAATGGTAGGGATAGATGGTTTGACTACATCCCGTAGTACTCAAAGTGAAATTTGGCCAATTTTAGGGTATTTTTCTAATATACCAGGTAAACAAGTTTTTGTTATTGGAACTTTCCATGGACAATCAAAACCAAAAGATTGTAATGATTTTTTACATGACTTTGTAGAAGAAATAATACCATTAATAAATGATGGAATTGTGTACAATAATAAGCATGTGAAAATTTTATTACATGGCATTATATGTGATGCTTCTGCTAAGTCATTTGTACTGAATACATTAGGTCATACTGGAAAAGTAAGCTGTTCTAAGTGTACCATTGAAGGAATTTGGCTAAGTAAAGCATGTTTCCCATTAATTGATGCCCCACTTCGGACTGATGAAAGTTTTAGAAAAAATGAAGACTTGAGATATCACAATGGACCTACCATTTTAGTTATTATACCTAAATTTCAAATAGTTGAGTCTTGTATTATTGATTACATGCATTTAATTTGTGAAGGAGTAGTACTAAAAATTGTTAATTTATGGATATCCGGTGCTAATAAAAATCCAACAAAATTACCTGATAATTTAATTCAGGTTGTTAACAAAAGACTTAATTGTTTAGCCAAATATATTCCACTTGAATTTCAACGTAAACAAACAGAAAATTCCAGAATGCATCCTTTTTCTCAAGCATCACGTTGGAAAGCAACCGAGTCACGACAATTTTTACTGTATACATCTATAATATACATTTAAGGTGTAGTTTCAGATGACATATATAATCATTTTATAGTATTATGTGTGGCGATGAGGATCTTACTTTCCCCTTTAATGCATAAAACATTTAATGAATATGCAGATCAACTTTTAAGATATTTTGTATCAACATTTCGTACTTTATATGGCATCCAACATATGACATACAATATTCATGGTCTTATTCACCTAGCTAAGGAAGCCTTAAAGTATGATGAGTTAGATCAGTGCTCAGCATTTTCTTTTGAAAGTTTTATGCAACCACTTAAAAAAAGATATTAGATCTCCAGTCAAACCACTGCAACAATTGGCTAGAGTATATATGGAAAGAAGACATTTTTATGATAAAATTGCTTTAACTAAACATGATGTTTCTGATTAAAACACATTTAGTGGTGATATTAAATTATTAAGCAAAGCAATATTTGAAAATGGAGGTCCTTTAACGTCAACAACTAAATATCCACAATATAAAAGAGTAAAAACAACCAATTTTACAATAGGAACAAATAGGCAAGACTGTTGTGTTCAAATGGACAATAAAGATATAGTGATTATTGAATCTATTGTTACTTCCATATTTAATGATTCTGAAGTAGTTATTGTTGGAAGAAAATATAAAACTTTATGTAATATTTTTGATTCACCATGTGAATCTAAATTTTTAGATATGTATTCTGTTTCAAACTTAGAGATGTTAAATTTTTGGCCATTGTCAATGATTGAAAAAAAATGGTTTGCTTTAGATCAAACCTATCCCAGTCTCAAAATACTGATATAGTGATGCCACTTATACATCATAATTGATATTTGTATAAGTTTATTTTGTATATGCTTTTTTTTTTTTTTTTTTTTTAATAGCTTAAAGTAACAACTATTATACCTAGCTCAAATTATATAATTTTAAATACCTAATTATATTTAATTATTAATCATGTAAATGTTGGTAAGTAATTCATAACTTTATAAAATTTATCTTTATATTATACTAGCTGACCCCGTGCACTTCGTTGCCCGTTAAAAATGCAAATTCTATATAATATGATTCGAATTTTGATTCATTTGTTATTTACTATTCGGTTTAACGGTGTTCAAAACTTAGACATTTTCATTGACTGTTTTGATTCTCAAAAATCTTGTGAAAGCACCACTTTAATATGCGAATTTTGTAAAATGCTTTCTTATTACACACTAAATTTGTGATACGATTTTACGAATGTACCGTGTAAATTGTAAGCATCGATCTATCATTGTTCAGGCTCTACGTTTATCAGTCAGTGAGTTACTCAAGTCATACTATTATAGTCATTCTGCTTACCGTTGCCGTGAGACTCTCTTATGATTATGAGAGCAGTATATTATCATGTAGGCAATCCACACGTGGTGGATTGCGGACCCCGCGAGATGTGTATAAGAAGTTTATAATTTCTAACACTTAAGTTTCAAAGTTATGTCATTTTTTTTTTTTACTACAGTGGGTAAAATACAATAATGTGCCATCTCGTGGTTTTTGTATTGTTGCCTGTTGGTAAAACAATAAAACTTAGTATAACTTGTTATGTTAGTCTATTGCTGTGAATTTGAAATTTACTGTGACAACGAATCATCAGTTCCAGAATATTATCGGCGCTCGCCACATATTATTAATAATAAATATTGAAAAAAAAACTATTCTATATTTTAAGTTGGACCATATTAAAAATTGTTACCAAATTTTATCAAAATCCGTTCAGTAGTTTCGGAGTTTATCGCGAACATACATCGTGACACGAAATTTTTATATATATAGATTAAAAATAAGTCTATATGTATTTATCATGATTATAATAATACTTAATTTAAGTCAATTATATTATACTATTTAAATACATAATAACATGCATTCTTAATTTTTATTCTAGCTCTAAATTGTATTACCATGCCTTGGTCAGTAGTCATTTTTATAGGGACCACTGAAAATGCACAACGTGTACCAGCCAGCTGGTTTATTAAAAAAAAATGAAAATAATGAAGGGCATTGTTGGTGGCCTTATAATAAACATGATAATCCACGTGAGTAGTATAAATATGGGGCGTCTGGCTCCATTTTTCAGCGGAGATGAAAAAAGTTTGAGGAGGTATTGTCCCCTTGCAGTGTAAGAAATTCCCGCTGTTGAATGGAGTCAGTCGCCCCACGTTGTTTCAGGGAAACCATGAGGCGTTTGGCTCCATTTTTATAGGGACACAAAAAATGTTTAAAGCGGAATGTCCTTCTTTCAGTATAAAAAATCTCCCTATTACTTTTACTGAAAATAAAACATGATTAGTTATTAGTTAAACGAATCATTTTCGTTTAAATTTCTGAAATAAATAAAATCATTTTTTTTATTATCATTTTGTTTATTTATTTTAAATTAATTAATAGTATTTAACATCAAGTATTTTAAATAAATCAGTTTTTTAATATTATTCACACTAGTTTTCTTACTTCTCTAGTAAAAGGTACATATTCAACAATGCGATCATGAATTAATAAACAATAAGCAGTTACACCTGTAAGAGATTCCGATGCTTCAATTTCCAATTGCACATCTATTGATGATGCTGTAGCCGAATCGTTCTGTTTTGAAGTATCGATAACTACAATTGGTGCGTTCGATAGAAAAGTAGAGGGACTTAATAAGGGGTTTCGTATATTTTTTTCATAGTACGATTCTTGAAACGATGTATACATATCATATAATAAGGTGAAATTATTTTTCGTAAAATCTAAATTCAAATTATCATATGAATAAGCTATTGAGTTAAGAAATACTTTAACGTTTGTTATATTACAGTGATCAAATATACTACAATCTTTTTCTAACGAAATTTTACGTCCCTTTTGTAATCCGATTATAATGAATCGAGGTTTTTCTAATTTTGATGCTGTCTTCAAATTCCACACTACTTTTTTTGTGGTTCCGAGTTCAGGATATTCAAAAGTTTCAAAAGATCTGAACGGGATAAACAAACTTTTTTCTTTTTCAATAAGTTTTAATAATTTTAACCTTTCTTCATCATCAACAGTAATATGTGGAACCTTCCAAACTATTTTATTCAAATCAACTTTTCCAGAATTTGTACTTGCACTGGTTATTACCTTTAGAGCGTTTAAATCGTTATGACATCGAGGTAATATTAGTTCTAATCTAGAATTAACTAATATCTTTTTAAAGTCTTCAAATAGACCTAACCAATATTTCAACGGAATGCATGCACTAAATTCTCCGTTATTATTTGCTGGGTTTGAACTATTTTTAAAAATAAGACATAAATGTCCAAAATTAAATGAATTAAAATCTTGATAATTTGTGTAGTTATATTTAATTTTGTTTCCTTTAAAATAGTTTTGTAGTTCAATCGGTGGAGGTAAATCACCGAAGCTATCAAAATATTCAACCTTATCTTTAATTTTATAAAACGCTACCCAATGACTTCCATTACCGGAAGATACGTCTAAGTTTAATATACCACATTCGATTGCGAGAGGTTTTTTAGGTAAGTTATCACGTGAAAATACTCCGCGGAAATGACTGATATTAAACTTTGTAACGTATTTTATAATATCTCTAGAAGTTAGTGGTCTGTTAGGTAGCGTATTCATCAGTTTTTTTTCCTTGATCCATTATTATTAAATATAATCCATTACCTTTCTTTCTTTTTGAATTTTGTATTGCATTATACACACTGGCACTTCCAGACATTAAACTACCAAGTGCTGATAATCCTGCAAAAATAGGTATTAAGGGAATTGCACCACCTGTCTGACCTGGTGTTAAAATCAACCTTTTACCAACATTTTTTTTTTTTAACGTTTTTTTTTTTCGCTAACATTATACCATTTATTTTTATTTTTGTAGTACGTTTCCGTTTACGTTTACAACCCATTCCTATTTTTCTTTTAGCTTTCATTGCGTTTATTACGGTGTACTCAACGATTTTCTATTTCTAGGTGTATCTTTTGCTTTAAATCTTTCCCAAGTCCGAAGTTCTAACACTTTATGTCTATCTTCTAAATGTTTTCTAGTTGCATGCAAAATATCGTGATCGTAACATGCAGTATCCAACGGGTTTATTCCTTTATCAACACAATCTAGTCACTTTTTTTAATTTTGCACCATGTCAACAATACTAATAGTTTGAAATACGAGCTTCAAACGGATACCTATTTATAAGTGAGTTTACAAATCCTTTACCAGTCTTACCTGATTTACACTAATGAGTTGAACGTATCATTTATAACTGATTATAAAGTAAAAATGCATGAGTATTTATACGAAAAAATGAACTTGATTGAGCAGAAAGATAAATTAGATATTACAAATGTTGATGTTCAGATAGAAAAAAAACCATCAAAACATGGATCATTATTACCTGATACCATACGTGCTATATTATAGTCCGCGCAACGAAAACTGGCCGGTGACTGGCGCGACTCTAGTGGCAATTTTCATTTAGTGGTTATTAAACTATAGGCCGTGGCGCCGCCGTGCGCCTATTGTGTAATCATCACAGCGGCGACGCGTAGCTTGAGAACCCACGGTTAACGGCACGTTCACGGCGGGCGGGTTTCGGGGGTAACCGGCCAGTTTTCGTTGCGCGGACTATAGTTGGTCCTAGTGGTTCAGGAAAAACAAATATAATGTATAATTTAATTACCCATGAAAACGGGTTAAGATTTGAAAATATTTATCTATACTCTAAAACCTCAAATCAAGAAAAATATGTTTTGTTAAAAAAAATAATAGATGATATAAAAGGTGCTAATTTTTTCATTTTTACAAGTGCTGATAAAGTTATAAAACCAAACTTAACTAAAAAAAATTCCATTATAATTTTTGATGACGTTATATGTGGTCCGCAGTCAGTAATCAGAGAATACTTCTCAATTTGTAGACATTCAGGTGCTAGTTCAGTATTTTATTTAGCACAAACATATTCTAAAATACCAAAACAGTTAGTAATAGATAACTCAAATTTTTTAATAATACTAAAACAAGACGATACAAATTTACGACATACATTCAATGATCATTCGTCTACAGATATGGATTTCATTGAATTTCGGAAAATTTCCCATTTATGTTGGAATCATAGTGATTATGGGTTTATGGTTATTGATAAAACTCGGGAAATGAATGAAGGAAGATATAGATGTGGTTTTCATACTTTTATTAAAATAAAATAAATGTAAGTATAAATATAAATATAAAGTATAACTGAAATTATATACATTGTGTTGTCAATAGTCATACGATACAGTTATATTCACATTATTATTTGAAATGATTAGAGAAAAAGTTTTATTGGAAAATTTAATAACCTCAAAAAAAAATATAAAACGAAAAATAATGGAAATGAAACGTGGTATCATAGATTCCGACAACTATTTTCGTGAAGCATTTAAACCAATAATAGAACCATTGAGCAACCAAACAGAAAAGAATACACAACCGGCTGATGAAATAAAACCGGAAACTTCAGACGTTAGTGATGATGATAATGATAACGAATTAAATTCATCATTTTCAAATTTTTTCAATAAACGTCCTATATCAAAACGATATGATAAATCATATGGTATGTATTATGATAAAGCCAGTGATTCATATAAAATAGGAGGCTACTCTGTAACTTTTAGTCATGGTAACTTACAGTTATTTAATAAATACTATCCATGGACTGAAGGACTATGGTCTTTACTATGTGAGAAAGAACCAAAAAATACAACTCTACAAGATATGGAATCTTATTACGACATTTTAAAAACTTCACGAGCTCATTTAAAAGCAGATGGGAAACCTAAAACCTCAAAGTTTCATAAATGGACGAATGTTGTAAAACCTCTATACGATAGAATGAAAAATGAGGAAAAGCAATTAAACGAAGAAATAGATAAAATTAATAACTCAAGAACTCCTCGATTAAGTTTAGCACAAATTACCGATCATTTATCTAGATCTAACACTAAACGTAGTAATATTCATAATAATACAACTATACCAAATGATCCATTTGAATTTCGTCCAACAGCAAACAGTTCTATGACTACAGATCCAAAAATGAAAAAATGTTTAATTTTACTGCAACCCCAAAGGTTAAGAGAGGTTCTGGTTTATATAAAGATGTAATACCTCAAACACAATTAGTTTATTATGACGATCCGAATGAACTAGTAACAAGATTAAATCTTCTAACATCATCACAAAATGTTGGTAATACTGGTGTCAATAATGAAATTATATCAATTTTAGAAGAATTACGCGAGAGAAATATTATAGTATAATGACAATCTTAACCAGTTTAGCTGAGGAGTTACATGGACCAGCGAGAAAAATATTTCCTAGACGAAGCGTAGTGACACGGTTTAAAGATGATCTCTGGCAAGCTGATTTAATAGACATGCAACCACATTCTAGACAAAATAATGGTTTTAAATTCATTTTAATTATTATAGATACATTTACCAAGTATGTGTGGGTAGAAGCACTAAAAAATAAAACAGCAAAGAAGTATACAAAAGGTATAATAAAAATATTAAAAAAAAATCAACCAAAATTATTACAAACAGATAACGGAACAGAATTTTACAATAATGAATTTCAAAGTATAATGAATAAGTATCATATTAGACATTATTCAACATACAGCAGTATAAAGGCTGGTATGGTTGAACGCGTTATAAGAACAATAAAAAATAAAATTTACAAATATTTTACATCAACAGGTTCATGGAATTGGATAAATTCAATTTTTAAATTAGTATATAATTATAATAATACAAAACATTCAACAATAAAATGTTCACCACACGAAGCTCGGATCAACCCGGTTACAATAAAAAAAAAAACATTACAAATTAATACATCAAATAAACTTAAATTTAAAATTAATGACAAAGTAAGAATATCTAAGTATAAACATAATTTCAGTAAAGGTTATACACCAAATTGGTCAACAGAAGTGTTCACTATTTCTAAAATTTTAAATACAGATCCATTAACTTATCAACTAAAAGATAGTTCAAATAATATAATATTAGGCTGTTTTTATACACAAGAATTAAAAAAAACATTTTTTCCCGACACCTTTCTCATTGAACGTATTATAAAAAAAAATAAAAAAAAATTATATGTTAAATGGTTAGGTTTTAACTACAGTCATAATTCGTGGATTGATGTAAACGATACTTTAAAATAGTAAATAAACGAAATGTATCAATCAATATTTATTATTTTAATTGTATAAACCATTTTATTATCACAATGTTTGGATCTATTTCATTTTTATGTTAATTTATTTTTTAATTGATTACCGAATGTTATAATTAAATTAAATCCGTTAATTTTTTTTACTACCATATCCCTACTAATCTGGCAATCGATGTAAAACTTTGTCTAAAATAAAATAGAGTTCACTCAGATTTTCAATATCGATTTCTAATTTGGAATTATAGGTTTTGAACGAATATTCTAGGTTTGTTCATTCTGAAAAATTAAATGTTATACTGTTTAGCTAATTGTTTAAACATGCATTTTAGTAATAAAAATAAAAATAATGAATAAATAACGTTTTTTGTTTTTTTTTAAATTGTATTTATCCTATATTTTATTTTATTAATATTATTATTTTTATTGAATACTATATCAATTTTACATAATTAAAAAAAATAAAATAAACTATTTTTTTAAACGATAGTGACCATATGCAATAGTATTAATACCATCACGCATAATAATCCTTTTATCGTCATTCGCACTAAGAGCAATTCTATCTATAGATTTAGAATAAACAAAATGGTGTTTTGATTGTATAAAATTCATATATTTATATAATTGTTGACTAGCTGAATTATTGATATATGCATTTAATATATTTAAATATTCGTCAAACTTCATGTGATTATTAATAACATATTTTTTAACACCCTTAGCTCTTTTTACTTCATCTTTATTTGTTTTACATGCATAGAGTTTAGGACGTAAATTAATAAATTCTAATAAGATTTCAGATTTGAATTCGTCTTTAAAATAACCTGGATGATTTTTTCTACGATCACTAGAACAATAGTGATTTTTCGGATAATTTGAAGTATCAAAGTAAGAAAATAATTTTCGTTTTATGTCATCGAAAAAGTTAGAAGTTCTTATTTCGTAAACTAACGAATCAGTATCTGAATACAAAATGTTAATTTTATTTCTATACATATTTTTCATTACATTATAATGAAAATCATACATTATCGACTTTGAAATATCCAATATTGCAAATCCTACATAAATAGGCTTATCAAATTTAATTTTTTCCTTATTCATATGAATAGCCATTAAATTTTTTGTGTATATAGTTCGATCTTTAAATGTTGCTTTCGACATTAATCGATGTGCTTTTTTTTCGTTAGATACTAGAAACATTGACATACGTTTTCTTACATTTTCCATACATTTTCCATAGACACTATTCACTAACAGTTTCCAGAATTGTCGTTCAAACTCATTCCTTGACTTAACCCTCATATTTGTACATAAATTTATATATGGTGCCATCCAACGAGATTGTGAAAAACGCAGAATCCTATGCCCTTTTTTCACTTTTAATCCATTAACGATGGCCTGTTTCAAATTTCTATAGTGAACTACATAATTAAATTTCGATTCTAGTGTTGTTAATAGTTTTTTTACTTTTGAATTGGGAGGACATTTATTCTCAGGTAAAAATGGGAAATCATTATGATTGTCATGTAATTGTTTTGGATAAATAACATCTACTTCTAAAATATAACCATATTCAGCATCATCTTCAATTTGTGTTATATCTATTGTCAAATCGTTAAACCATTCAAAATTTTTATGAGGTTAAAGCAGATAGCATTGATTTTCCATATAGATTTACACAGTCCAAGTAAGCTAACCACGTTACAGGTTTGTTTGAATCATAATTAATATTTTGAATATTAGGAATATTAGCTTTTACATGTCTTTTAACTGAATGACAAATTCCACCACGTAATCCGTTCTCCAGAAAAATTTGAATATCATACTCTTTAAGCCGTTCTAATTTAACATTAGTATGTTTTAACATACAATCGAATGCAAATCCTGGAGCGGTCATAAAATGTGAAGCATCGAGCTTAAGTGTTTGTAAACAAAGATCTCTAAAATTTTCAAAAACATCAGAAAGTAAACATACATCTGTTGCTAAGTATAAGTCACTATATTCTCCTAATGTTTTTATATTAAATTTTTTCCAAACCTTATGAGCATGCGCATAATCTTCATCACTAATATCTTCATCTTTTAATGAATTATAAAAAAACTGTTTTGGTGGTAAACAAGTTTCATTTAATTTATTAGGATGGTCAATATATTCATAAGGAAACACACCTTTTCGTGTAACTAAATTTAATGTCGACAAAGAAAATATTTTTAATGTTTCTCTAAATCTAGTTTTGTCTTCAGATAAATTATCAGCTAGTGAACTAAGAGACTCTGACATAAAACGAAATGTATCAATAAATTTTATATTGAATTTATCTTGAATAGTTTTACTAAATGATATATATTTTTCTGATGAATTAGGTATTACATGAATATCATTTTCATTACAACCAAGTTCACGAACAATAAAATGACTGTCATAGACTAAGTTATGAAAGTATATTGGAATAAATGAAACATTAGTTAATTCAAAATACAATTTAAACAAACAGCTGATCTAAAACATCCTGTAAAATGATTATGATCTCTTACTTTAAATAAATTATCGTTTTTAAATGATTTGAAGCAGCATTCACATAATCTAGCATTTTGAAATTTATGCTCTTCATCAACAGTTAATTTGTCCATGGGTATATTTATCTTATAAAGATTACACACTTTTGAACCTATATCTATCATTGTCTTTATGAAATGTTTTGCTGCATTACGATTTCTATAAACATGAAGTTTTGTTGGAATTTTATATTTTTTTTTAAATATTTAGGTATAATGTCATAATCTATTTTTACGTAAAATGCATAACTCATAGGTTTGTTATGATGAGTTATCAATGTCTTAGTTTTAATGTCTTGGTTGTTTATTATAGGTTTTAAATAACATTCAAAATCAGAATAAATTACTATAGGTATTCGTTGAGATCTTTTAAATTTTTAAAATAAATAGTATCGTCATCACCGTTATCAAACATTACAGGTCTTCCAAGTTTATGTTTACCACAAATTTTTTTATGTTTTTTTAACCCATTAATACCCCATAGTTTGAATTTACAAGGAATATTACTAAAAACTGTAAAACATCTTTTACATATAATTAATTTAGATTTATGTTTCGTCTTTTGATTACGAATAAGTCTACAAAAATCATTAATAAAACAATAATGTGACGTTATACCATTATTAATTAAAAGCAGATCGAAATGGTTTTTACTTTCCACATTATTCATATATAATGGGAAAACAACATTTTTATTATCTAAACTAAAAACATTAACTGATACATTATTTAAACGTTCAAATGATTTAATTTGATTAACTGGTGTCGGAAAATCGATACAATGAAAATTTAATCTACTTTTTTTTTCAAGTATTTTAAAATATTGATTACTAAATTTAGTTTTATCTGAACGAGTATTATTTTTGTTAAAATTGCATATTGAAACATTTGTTATCATTATTTTTTACATTTATAACAGCTTTCTTATTCCTTATACATTCTGGTGAAATTACATAAGAAGATCCGGTTAAAGGTTTTTACAATATTGATTTCTTTGTAATGCATCAATTGAATATAAACTCCAACCACTTCCTTTAGTTACAAAATTACTTTCCTCTTTGTTAATTTTATCAAACATTTTTTTTAATAAATTTTCGAAATTTGAATTTGTATATGCCAACACATTCACTGTTTTAAATGAAATATCTCGGTATTCCTGTGTTAACACATGTACATAAACACAGTCGAGATATAAGTTAAATTTAATACTAGTTTGTTGTGTCATTTTTTTAATTTACAAACAATCATTTCAAAACCGTAGTCAAAAAATTGATTAAAGTCTATGAATTATAATCGTTTTTTAAAACAAACGTTTTTGAACATTTTTTAAACCGATTTAATTGAATAAGTCCGCTTCCAATTACGTTCATACGTGTTCTTTTTGATATTACATTTCGTTGTATTTTACTGTAATTAAAAATAAATACATAATAATAATAATAATAATAATAATAATTTTACCATTAAATAACAATAAATAAATTATTATTACTAAATAAAAAAAAACGTATTAACCATTTATGCTTATTAAGTCATTATTTATTATTATTACAATCAATAGCGTTGACCATTGAACGATCGAGGTTAATTTTTAAAATATTACTGTGTTAGGTACTAATTACGATCTATTGTTATTAAAGATAAGTCAATATAATTTTATTATTTTATTTAATATGAACTGATAATATTGTTTTTTTATACATAAATAATTAACTTAGTAGGCTATAACTTTAAGCTGATCTGGTTTTTTTTCAAAATTTTTTTAGTATCAAATCTCTGGTTTATATATATATATATATTATATTCATTAATCTTATTCATCCATCAAGTGATATTATGAAAGGTCGTTCTCAATGTCGTTTAATTTTAGATTTAATGTAAGTCTGCGATATAGCTGTAGAAATTAAGTATTAAATCGACATGTTAATATTTTGTTAAAATGAAAATCGATTGTAATTATTTTTAACGGATGAGGTTAATTTTTCAATATTAGTATAATGTAAGAACTTATATTATTTTATTATTTTACTTAATACAAACTGATAATTGTTTTTATACATAAATAGTTGAAAATACATTTCGTTAATTTTACATCACTAACTGCATCGTGTATATAAGTTATATCATGGTTTTGATTACAAATTGAATCATGAGTTTCCTTCAACGATAAAAATCTACCATTTTTTATTATATAACCTAATTTATGGTTTAATATAATTTCATTACTTTTAAAATTAATTATTTTAAATAAAATACTCTATTATTATCAGTATCGTATGCAGTCATATTCAACATTATATTTGTATTAAAACCTAATCTTTGTAAAATATTTTTATCTGAATTACCATTCCATAGTAAAATAATTGCATTTTGGTTATTAAAATCAAGATAGTTTTTTAAAAAGCTTGTAGTTAGGTTCGACGTTTTTGATTTCATAGCTAAATGTAATTCGTTTAATATAACTTGAAGCTGATCTGGTTTCTTTTCAAAAATTTTTAGTAGCAAAGCTCTAGTTTTTATATATGAATAATTATTCATTAATCTTATTCTTCCATCAGGTGATATTATTAAAGGTCGACCTCGTAGACGAATAATTTCAGATTTTACGTGAGTCTGTGATATAGCTGCAGAAATAAGTATTAAATCTGTACGTTGATAGTTGCTGAATTCAAAATCAATTATAATTATTTTATTTTTTGGTTTTTGCCTGTAATTAAAAACAACATCAATTAATAGTATCATAGTATTATTTTAATCTATGTTACTAAAATATATTTTAATAAAAATAAAATACTGATTTCATAATTTTTTATTTTATAAAATTTAGATTATTGAATGTACTTTATATATTTTTTTTATTTATGCGTAATATGAATTTATTTGATATTAAATATTTCATTATTCATCTGATTTTTATTTCACTGAAATTTTGAAAAATATTAAAACATATTTTTTTTATAATCAATAATATAATATTTTATAGTCACATAACTTATTATTTTTTAAAAAAATATATAAAAAAATAAAAACAATCATATCTTTTATATTATTCACTAAGACTAGCAGATTCACCATGCAGCTTAATTAATCTATAATGATATAAAAAATATTCAAATAAAATAATAATTTTCAATTTTGATTTTATATCATATATTTTTTAATCTGATCGTGTTTTACTATGCCATACTTTAATAAGTCATATTTATTAACTTTTATTATATAATATATATATATATATATAATATATATTAAATATTGAATTTGAATTCAACCATTTTATTTTTTTATATTTTATTCATTTTATTTATATTTCATATAATACGTATGTTTTCATTTTATTTTAAATATTTCATAATTAATTTTGATTTTTATTTCACTGAAATTTTGTAAATTATTAAAACATATTTATTTATAATCAATAATATAAATATTTTATAGACACATAACTTATTATTTTTAAAAAAATATATAAATAATATGATCATATCTTTTATATTTGTTCACTAAGACTAACCGATTCACTAGCAGCTTAATTAATCTATAATGATATAAACAATATTCAAATAAAATAATAATTTTTAACTTTGATTTTATATCATATATTTTTTAATCTGATCGTGTTTTTACAACTTTTATTATATATATAAAATATGAATTTGAATTCAACCAATTTTATTTTTTTATATTTTATTCATTTTATTTATATTTTCATATTATACGTATGTATTAATTTATATTTAAAATATTTCATTATTCATCTGATTTTTATTTCACTGACATTTTGTAAATTATTAAAACATATTTATTTATAATTAATTATATTTGTATTTTATCTTACTTATTGTTTTGCTGCATAGTTTGATGAATACCTCGGTCCATGTTGTTGCGTTGAATAAGTAGGTTTTAGTTTATCAATTAAAAATGAATTAAGAATCAAACTGTTTCTTCAAATTAATTTTGTATTTAATTTAGATTAATTATTAATAAAACTTAACTAATATCAAAAACCTTGCTTGATGATAGTGTTGTAATAAAGTCAGCGACTTACACAAGTACTGAAAGACTGAGGATAATAGACTATAACCTACTCAAGAGCACTTTGTAAATGACTATAAGTCTAAAAACATTGAATGATTATGAACCAGATTTATAGTCTGATCCAGTGGTGTGATATGTGATCACGCCATATTTCACTTTGATCACAGATATTTTTTATAGATTAGGTAAAAATATGATCACGCTATATTAAACTTTGACTACAGTAATTTTTTATAGAATAGGTAAAACTATGATCACGCCATATTACAACGCTACCACAGTTATTTTATAGATTAGGTAAAACTATGATCACACCATATGATACCACAACCTTACAAATCTGTATATAAGTGATCAGTAGACATTGATTATAGTTAGTGTTAAATCTCAACATTGTCTATAAATTTTATGTTTCGTCGTTTCATACCGTAATATATCCGTTTGCTACAAGTCGATAACAAACCAAGTAACACAATTTGATCAGGTAAATGTTTTTTAAACAATCTGTTATATTAAAAATTAAACTTGTACTGATTATCATTTTTATTTAAGGTATATTTAATATATATAAAAAATAATATGTCGTACTATACTAATGTATCTGCAGGCGAAAGCTCTTCAAATGATGATGTAAGTACCTATACCTATTTGTTTATGTATGTGTTTGTATGATATCAATATATTATTATTAAATAATAGAATGAAAGTAGTATGTTATCATTTTATCAACACTATCATCTTCTTTAAAACCGGTAAAAATGCAGAATAAAAAAAGAAAAAATGATACTGAACCAAAAGTTAAAATGTCTAAGGCTGGAAAGGTAATAATTTGTATTGTATTATTTTTTTAAATATTACACACACACACACACACACACACACACACAGACATACGCATAGTATCACAACAGATCCGTATGGTAAACCCTTCCATAAGAGATCCGTCGTTTAGACATAGTATAACAACTTTGGAATAAATGTAAAAATAATTTAAAAATATTTTAATTGGAACTATGAATTAAAATTGTAAGAACACTCAAATTTATTTTTAATTGTAACCTGTCTATCCGAGATCCAGAGTGTATATCAGTTTATATATTACTTTGGTAGATCTATTAGTTAAAACTAGTATTTCATTAGATCCATTTGTGTTAAATGTTTTTAAATCACATCACTTACCAGATCCATGCAATGTTGTCAAATTGCAATATTATAATACCACTTGACTGGATCTCATAAAGAGTTGTATAGTATGATAATTAGAACTATATAAATAAATAAATGGTTTCAATAATGAATTAAGTATGTTTTGAAAAATCCGTGTTTAATCAATATAAGCCATTTAATATCTACATTCTGGATTATACTCAAAAAACACTTTTTTTAAAATATTAATTTATATTGTTTAGATTAAGAGATTATGATGCAAGAATTTATAAAATGTGCACAGTTCTTGAAACCATATATATATATATAGTCATCAAATATAATGTATACAGTTATAAATTTATAATTTGTTTTAAATTGTAAGTTTTTAAAATATAATATTCATTTATATTTTAAAATATTAATGTATTAGGCAATTAAGCTAACCTATACTTGGAAATTTATAATATTAATTATAAATTCAGTATAACTGTAACAGCTGATAATTAATTTAATGAAATTCAACTATTTTTTCTTACATTGAAACAGTTTTTAGTTAATACATTTTAATACATAATATTATTGTTAGCATATTACTATAAAATTCAACATGTGTCTTGTGCATCCTAATATTTATTTATTATCACAATGCAATATTAATAATTATTAAGTAATCATACAACAAACAATTGTACAATATTTAAGCTTAAAAATAAAACATAATAAATGACAAATAAATTTAATAATGAATAAACAATGTATAATGCCTATAGCCTATATACTGTAAGTATTTATAAGTGTAAACATTTTAAAAATATTAACTATACATTTATAAATGATTTAATGGACTTAAAAAAAGAAAATATCTACATATTAAATTATGAATTTTAAATAAATGTACCTAGCCTTATAGGTAATTATAAAATGAGAAATATAAAACATAGAAATATAAATTTCTAAACTTTAATTTAGTTATACATTTTAAAGTCATGATATTAAATAATATTTTTTTTTTTTAGCATTCCCAGTATTATGTACAAAATCTTTAATACTTTTCCAAGTCCTATTAATATTTGGATTTATTTTTAGAAATTCTTCACATTCTTTTTTTCTAGGGGCTTTACCCAATAGTATGTATTTTTTAAAATATTTAGTTGTTATTGACTTTTCATCATCATTCCAAGGTATAATGGTAATTTTATGTTTTATTTTTTTTTCTGTTATTTTTAATTTGTTTTTATTTGTTATTTGGCCAGCTGTAAAATTGTTTGTTGGTGGACTTACAATAGGTGATTTTGGAAAAAAAGAAGTTGGAGTGGAAGATCTTGGAGTAGAAGTAGCTTGGTTTGGAGATTCAATAATTTCTTCATCACTAGATTCACCAGATATTAAATCATTAACATTTATATTTATTTCATCAATACTTTTTCCTCTGTATTGATCCCCTTGACCTTTTTCAATCATGAGTAAAAGCTTGCTCATTTTTGCCACCTAAAAACAAATAATTTACATCAGTTCATAAAAATGCAAAAAAAAAAAAAATTAGAATAGGTGATTATTTACCTGAAAAGCGCTGTCTGAAAGTCTATAAAACTCTTTGTGGACATCTTTGGTATGGCCTAAAAATGTTGCTAACTGCTCAATATCAGATTCTGATAAATTTAACAACTGAGTGACTGTTGCAACATGTTTCCTTAAACGAGTCGATGTTATATTTTCAGGGTGTTTAACTCCTGCATTTTTACAAAATTTACGTATAATATCAGAAACTCTCATACAGGATTCAGATGTCTGAGGTAACGGAAATAGATATGGATTATTTTTATCAATAAAGCAAACAGTTTCCCTTAAGGATGTTAAGAAATGTAGACGTTTTTGTAAGTGAGGACTAAATAGTACTGGAACTCCTCTTCCACGTTTCCCTCTAATGACTATACGTTTAAAACTTTTGGTTAGTTCTAATTCTACTGGAGATAAGGCGTTTAGTACTTCTTCTTGAGAAATTTCAGAAAACGAATTATTGTAAATGTCAAGAAGAATTCTTTGTACTTCTCCTGACCGCCGACGGTTTAATAAAACAATTTGTGCCAAAATGCTTTCTTGTAGTTCACGATATGCTTGTAAATTATTGTGGTTTAATTTTAATTTTTCATAAGAGTCCTTTTCTACATTTACAATATAATCCCTGAATAATTTTATATCTGATGTAAGTGGTAAAATGGCTGGTTTGTTCCATTTTTTTTGGTAAATATCCTTGGTAGCATTAGTTGATATTTCAAAGGACCACTGTTTTTCAATCATATACTTTATACTATTTAACGCGTTTTTTTCATTTGAATACATACATAGGCCATCACTTTCTTTTAATAAAATAAACTCACCAATTTCACAGCATTGCTTCAATGATTGCCCGATTTTTAAAACTACAGACGGAGATCCGAAGCTATCTGTTTTGTCATTGTATTGTGCAACTTGTTTAGCACTCTTAATTGATATATCAAAATATTTTGGTGTCAAACATTCTTGAAGTGAGTGAATTTCAGGAATTAATGATCTTACTGAAATTAAAAAACGAGCCAACGTTCGCATTTTTTGGGAAACAACAGCTATAAGATGTTTTTCTTTATGGCATTTTAAATATCGTGATCCAAAAGCTTTAATTAATTTATCAGATTTTGCGACAAAGGAAATATTATCACTTGCCATTCTTGGAAAAACTTTTGTCACTAGTTCTTCGTCTGTATCAGTAAATGTTAATAGCAAATTTTGGCCATCAGCTTGAGGTCGATTTCTACCATTAGATTTTGTTGTATTATTCTTACAAATTTTGAAATGACGATGTAAATATTTTTTTTTATACATACCAAGACAATGTTTACATGGCAAGTATTGTTTTACAGAAATTGGCTTAGTCACAAACTCATAGGGACGGCGAACAGGCTTTATTTTATTACCTTCTTCTACATTAGATAAAAAATTACCCCTTTTTCTTAAAACGTCAGCCAGATGTTTTCTGTCAGCAGAGCCCTTAGGTAACGTTTCATACTTCATAACTTCGGTTTCATCTTTGTGTTTTCTTAGTATGTGTCTAGTAAAATTTGTAACTTGTTTTTCACAAAATATGCAACTATCTAATTTGTCCCAAATTCTTTTGTTTTTAACAGCTGTTTTTCTACTTTTTTCTACTTCACCATCAAAGTTAAAATTTTTTGGTACAAAAGGCACACGTAAATTATTGTTTGGTAATTTTGTATTTGAAGAAGTTGAAGGTAATAAATTATTTTCAGCAGCTAATATTACTTTTGAAGTGCTCGGAGCATCTAGAGTTAAATACTTTTCTGATTCATCACTCTCCATTTCACGTAATAATGAACTAGTAAATGATAAATCATTTGATTTATTAAATGGCAAATATTCAGATCCCGAATCTTCATCTTCGTCCAAACTATCAGATAACTCAATTTCATTTTCAGTTGTATTCATGAAATGGTTAGGTTTACTGGATCTTAAATCTGTGTACCGAAATAAATATTAGTATAAATAGTAGTTTACAGAATAGGTATTACAGTTTATTAAAAATACCTCGATGGTATCTATGTTTGATTTCATTAGATTGAATGTTCTCCAAAAACATATTTATTTTAAAATTGGCTGCAATAAAAGGAAAAAAAAATATTTAAACATTTAAAGACAACTAAAGTATAATAACATAACAATTATGAAAAAAAGGATAAAATATTACCTTCTTCAGTGATATGTACTCCTAATGAGGATTTTGCCATTTCTTCATTGTACTTTTTATTTTCATGTAAATCATTTACAGAAGTAATAGATGAAACTATGTTTTTGCTGAATTCAGATGGAAATGCTGTGAATATAAAACATGAAAAACTATATTATAAATAAATTATATGATTAGACATATTATTTAAGAAACAGGCATACAGTTCAGTGTCAAAAAAAAAATAATAATTCTAAAAATGAATTGTATAATTAGTTATAATATATTGTTCATACCTGTATCGGTAGTTGGCTGCGCCAAATCAATATCAACTGTAATTGCCATTTTTTCAGTAGAGTTTTTATTTTTTTTTCTATAATTTTTCTCATTTTTATTTAGATTTTTAGTGTTTGTGAATACACTAAACTTTTCACCAATTGTATCTAAATAATGTTTTACATTTTGTTCAGCTTGAAATAAAGATAAATACATATATTTATTTAAAAGTACCATTATTTGTAATCATTTTTAAAATTTAAAGGGAATAGATTTGTTCACAAAATAAAATAAAAATAGGTAATAGTAATCTAATATCAAGAAAATACAAAGTAATAAGTATGTACTTACTTCCTTTACTTAAAATTTTAGCTTTGTAATTATAGCCATCTTTCCACTCTATCATAGCGATAGATCCAACTTTTATAATTTTTTTATTTATATTTGGGCACATGTACAATATATTATCGCCTTTAAAACGTACCGCTAACCATTCTATTATGAAAAAAATAAATATACTATAGTTATAATAATTAACTCAAATGTAACCTACTTAATCATAATTTTAAATTTTGGTAATACTCTAATATAAGAGTGTATTTAATGTCATATGGAGTAATATATTATGAAGTATACACACTAAATCTAATGATTGAAGCAAAAACATTTATTTAAATCTAACTTAGTTTAGTGCTCAAGTAAATTTTTTAATTATTTTTCGGTCAAAACCTATCATTAATAAATGCAGTCGATAAAACAATATTGTAATAATTACATTGATAAGAACAGAAACATGGCATAATTAAAAAAAAAATGCAGTTATTTAATGGTTTTGTTTATATTTTAGATTTTAAGCCATGCAAATGGTTATTGATTTTACAATGATGTGTAATTATTTTTTTTATTAAGTATTATAATGTATTAATATACATCTTTTAGGGCAGTAAAACTAATTAAATAATTTCATTTAGTAACTTTATAGATCAGAAATTAAAATTGCTTTATATCAAGGCCTATTTAGTAGTACTAAATTATAAAGTTCGTTATAACTAATTAGTAATTTGTAAAGGTATTAATAATTTATACTTAAAAGTTAAAATTACAAAATACAATTTTTTGATTTTTTTTCTATCTAATAACATAAATAATATTCGATAATACAAAGAAATGTAATTTAGAAACCAATATTTAATTATAAATTCTTAATATCTCACTAAATACCTTATGATTTTTCATGATGTTTGTTAAATTGTTTGACTAACTTATGATTTTTAATCGCAAATTGAATATTAATGGGTTCCTGGGTAAGGACGTTTTTGTAATAGGTAATAAAATTTATTAAAATTGGTTTACTGCCTATCGGAAAGATTAATTTATTAATAAATGTAAATACAAGTTTAAGAACCATATTAAGTTTCATCTACCAGCTATGGTTACTTTATTTAATTATCATTATTAGGGCTGGGATTAATATGTAATAAAAAACCAAAAATATGTAATAAGAAAAATTTAAAATTATGTCAACGTGTAAAATTAAAATTACATTCTACATAATTTTTGAATAATATACAATTAATTGTTTTTAATTTCTAATCAATTTAATTTTAAAAATATAAAATATTAAGATATTTTCACAATCATGCGAACGCAAGTACAATAATACAATAAGAATAATTATTATATTATGGTATCGTAATATCGTTAATATCGTTTAGCATATTGATGTCGAGGTATTATTTTAGATTTTGGTTCCTGTATGGTTGCCACAAATATTTATTTGCTGTAACTTTCATAGACTATAGAAATAACTTTTTTTTATTAAAATGTCGGTTGTGGGGGGTGGGATGTGGGTTACAGCCCTCAGCCACCTATACTCTGGCTACCTCACTAACTCATATAGGTAACTTGACAGTTGGCGCTCTTTAAAGAGTTTGCTTCCCAAAAAAACAAAAAAAAATACTTGTATAATAACACTTTAATTTTTGTATTTAAAAAAGTTAAGCAAGTGGGAATCTCTCTGCTGTATAGAAGAAATGGAGTGTAGGTCACTATAATGGATATGCTAAATTTAAATACAATGACAGGTATCAATGTATACGAAAAACGATTCTGAACGCAGAAAATTTGTCAGTCTATGATAATTAGTAGGATATATTATATTATTACCTATAGGCCTATGTTAAATTGTAATATATCGTTATTTTACGCTATTTCGTAAAAAATTAAATTTCATAAGCTCATAAAAATTTTTCTATATTGACCCTGGACATTTTATTTACTGTTACTTGAAAGAAAATTTATGAAGAACCTTGTATTGGATTTTTTAACGTTAAGTATAAATCGCAAAAAATTACACGATTTTCACATTTTTCGTAAACATTTGAACTTTAAATGCTTATCAACAAAAATTGTGACTAACGATTTTTGATTTTTTTTTTACTACGATAAGTATAACTTATAATATAGGTTGTATTCAATTTTAAAAAAATTTTGTGAGGCCAAATTTTTTTTATAGGCATTTCAAAAAAAAAAGCTTAGAAAAATCAAAAATGTCAATTGTCTATAAGTAGCTTAAAAAAAGTTAAGATATTTTGAAAATTTAATCTTAAATAAATAACGTTATTATAAACATTTGGTGAAAATTTCAAGTGTTTACAATGATTCGTTTTTGAGTTACAGCAAAATAAAAAAATCAATTTAGTCAAAAACTGATTATGCGTAAATATTCCCGTTTTTCCGTCATTTTTTTTTAAGATTTTTTCTAAGGCTCCTAAAACTATTGGAAATTTTCCATGAATTTTGCTTTTCAAAGAGGGGTTGAAGTCAAAAATCAAAGCATTATTTCTACTCCAAATCGTGACAGACACAAAAATAAAAATAAAATAAAAAACATACATCATTGTAAAATCAATACATTTCTCACTTCGTTCAGAAAAAAATGTTTTATCACCAATAGTTTTGCAACGTTTATGAGTCCCTTACCTATAGTAGAATTTTTATTTATTTTATTAAAAATATGTCTTACCTTCATAGTTGCAGTTGATCATCTTATTTTTTCCTCTTTTTCCCATTACTCTGAATTAGCTTGTATGTTTTAAGTAGGTACACAATAACACTTGACCAAACGAAAAATATAAAAAGTGAAATACAACAATACGGTAAAACAACTTGTATCACACGAGGCATGTACGATTAGATGAGTGACAAGTGACAGCTAGATCGATACTAGCGACGAAAAGATAATCAAACATTATTTTAATATCCCACAATAATAATAATATATTATGTAGATTTATTGGAGATTTGGTGGGAGGGTACAATTACAATTTCAAACAAAAATAACTTTACAATAGACAGCCTGGTGTCAAGCGTGTATGTGTCGTCCAAGACCATTATGCTACACGCATCGTCTTATCTACACAAATTTCCAACCCGCAAAAACACACGAGACACAAATCAGTAATTTTGGAGCCATGTGAAATCGGAATAATAATAAGTGACCGAAACTCAACACGCATAACACGATCGTATTTTATGAGATCTGCAGATGCAAGATAAACTTTGACTTTTTTTAATGATTAAGATTTATACTTATAAATTACAATAAAAACTAATTTCATAAAATTATACATCTAAATATCCAGAATTTAATATAACGCAGTATAATGATATTATTTTTTTTTTCATAACTATTATTATTTAACATATCGTGGAACCAATTTCGCGTGGATTCACGGGCAACGCATAATACAAAGTCACATACTTATTACAAGACACTAAACAATAAAATAGGTGTGTTAATTAAATTTACTATAATATGTGTAGGGGACGTTTACGCCTACGCATAATTAAAGGTGAAAAATTATAAAAATGTGTGTCCCAAATAAAACAATTTTTTTAATTAAATTTAATGTATTAAAGAGTTAAGCTATTACAAAATGTTGACCCTAGTTACACCTATGATGTTCATTGGATATAAAAAATATATTATTAGCGACATAGTGAATATCAATTTGAACTGTTAAGAGGACGTCACACCAGCATGTGTTGTCTCTGTCTTACAAGTACGTAACATAGCAAATTTACGCTCAACAGATTACGTTTAGCTCCGTCAGTTTAAAAATTAGAGTGAATCGACCTATTATGAAACTTGATGGTAAGACAATTATCTGTGTTTGTATGTTGGTTTTTTACGATTATTAAATTTTTAAGTGAGTTATGAACATTTTTAATTTACGCTATGTTATATTGTTATATACGCATAACTTGCTAAAAATATTAAACGGCTATCACAGCCGCGGGCTAACCATAATACCTACTCATCTATTTTTAGTACTCAGAGGCGATGAAAAATCGAGCCTCACGATGATCATTGCGCATGCGCAATTTGCTTATTTAATAGTCACGTGCATTCGTGTATTTACGCTTGTGTGTGTGTAATTAATGTACACAAGTAACAATGTAGAGATGATATTAAACGGTTCCCTCTCTGACGTCATTGAAATATTGTCGCCGCGCGCCGGCTGAAATTTGAGGGTTTGTTTACTGTTTACGTAATTTCGTACATTTCTTATCGGTTTATCACTATTTTTGGTAATAAACGCGGAATAATATTATACAAGAGTAAAATAAATGATATATTCATATTATTAAATTTCGTAAAGAAGAATTTTTTTCAAATAAAACCATAAATACATTAAAATTGTAAGCGAAATGTGTGCTATCGGTGAGCTAAGAATTATACTTTTAGAATATTTTTTACTACAAAATTATAAGTGAGGTACCGCCTCACTTGCCTCACCCTCAAAACCGTCACTGCTATCAATACAAATTTGGTATTAAGATTTCATTGTATATTCTATGTACGCCTCACGAGATCCACAATTCCATGTATTGTTTTACTTATTATAGTATTTTAGTAGGTACTTATATTATTATTTTAAAATAGAAACGATAAAATAAAATCACACATACATGACATAATACATATTATAATATCTTTAAATTTAGTGGCTTGTGAGATCCGCATGATTTTTAGGAACACACTGTGCCTTACATAAAAAAAAATTATTAATCGACAATCGCATCATATGAGATCCGTTTATTTTTAGAATTATTATTGAGTTGAATTGTTCAACATCAACACGTTGTGAGATCTTAAAATGTGTTACTTGCTTCTAATCTTTATAGAACTCATAGCGTACACCAATACAGTAGTAGGTACGCGGAACATATTTTAACGTGTTAAATTTTGGTCCTATAAATTATGGGGATCTCATATGCCACTATATTTAAAAATGTGTGTAGTGCGTATGTGATTTTATTTTATTGCTTCTATTTTTAAATAAAACTATAATAACTTGTATTGAATTATGGATATCTTAAGGTATGTTAAACAGTAGTCAGTAACATTGAATATAACAAATTAACAACACACTTACAAATTATAATCCTATTCTATATTTTCATAAAATTACACGTACCCATAATATAATATCACACTCTTTGAGGTTTTTAAATTATTATCGACATTCATCGTCATAATAATTATTAGATCCGGATCATTTTTAAATGGTATCTTTTTGATTATACGTAAAGGTTAGGTTATAGACTCTATGTAACAACAGATGTGATACACTACAAAGTATTATTATATCAGTTATATTCAAGAGTTTGTTTATTATATTCAAAACTAAATCACTTGTAAAACTATATTATTAATAATACCACGAGAGATCCAGACAACAATTATTTACATACATAAAAAAAACTCAGAAATAATCTAAAACAAATTTGTAACAAACATAATAGCGTATTTCCATACAAGATCCTTGTTTTTCAATTAAATCTATTTAAGTAGGTGTAAAATGGGGCTTCTGGAACCTGAGCTTCTGAGCCGCTGAGCCTTGCTGAGCCGCCGCCGTAGCTGAGCCGCCGCCGTCCCCGTCCCCATCCCCGTCCTCGCCGCCGCCGCCCCCCACCCCCGCCGCCACCATCGTCCCCGCCCCCGCTTCCACCACCGCCGCCGCCGCCGCCGCCACCATGGTTATCATATTATTGTACACGTACTATATTACCGAACACATATTACCGTACACATATTACCGTACACATATTAATGTATATTCAACAGTTATCATACACAGAACTATTTTATCATATTATTATACTCACATCATGTAAATGCTTGGCTAGTAAGTTTTTCATATGGCCGTGTAATTTTTCTTTAAATGTATCAGTTTTGATGATACATGTCAATGGGGTAGAATAGTAGCGGGGGAATATATGTTTGGTTACGTTTGTACATATCCCGGTTCGATTCTATCCCAGAATATTATATTTTTTATGCAAAGCACCCTGTGTAAGCAAAATATTTGTAAGTGAAAATAAAAAGTATAAATTCCAAAATAAATATAAATTCTGTGAACAATAGTCAGACGAATTATCATACGCTATCTATCCCTGTTGTTATCACATATAACCGTACTATATTACCGTACACACACATATTAATATATATTCAACAGTTATTTCCTTTCAATAAATATATCTGTATAATCAAAACAAAATGTATATTTCATCTACCTCATCCCTCGATGACCACCATAGATCGTCACTGCGTATTGTCACACATTTAAATTAAAACGTTCATGTCTGAATACACACCTCACTAAAAAAAGAAATCCCTAACAAACAATAGTACAGGTAAGTATCCGTCTGTCTAGACTCTATTTAATTCATATAATATACCCTGGGTCCTTTAAGTCAAATGTATCCTAAGATTTCGAAATCGAAAACCAGAGTTTTTCGAAATTAGTTGTATTTTTGTCGATCAACAAACAACATCACATTTCTACATACATTTTCTGTACATTTTTTTTTCTTTTAAATATGGATCTCATGACACGTAAGTACCTTTATAGTTTTTTTATATGTAATACATCTAAGATTTTTTTTTTTTTTTTTTTAGTTTATGAAGTATTCCATTTTATTTGAATACTTCTTTCGAAGAATTAATTAAGGTCACTTGTAAAGATTGTACTATAGATTCGTTATGTTTAGATTGTAGGTTAAGAAAAAAAAATTTTTGTAGTAAATACCATCTTGTAAAAAACTCAAGATGGTATAAGTTTATTAATAATAAGTTTATTGGTAGACCGCAATGGTTAATCGAGGACATAACCAAATACTCGAGCTTCGATGTCGAATTTTTCTTACGTGAAATCTTCGAAGAAGCCTATCAATCTATCAATTACATTGTGACGATGGGCATTCCCAATGGAAGCTTCATTTATTAGACAATAGTTTAGTTTATAATTTTTATATATACCAAATAAATCATAACAACTGGATAGATAAATTATTAAATAAGTGTTTTTTTTTTCGTAACTCCTCCTCAATAGGAAAAAACTATTGGGAGGAGTTATTATATAAGATTTATATGTATAAGTTAAATAATGTAAAAAATGTAAATATTAGTTTAAGTAGCATTATATTTAATTTAGATTTAAAATTAGGAGAAAAATTAGAAGATAAGAAAAAAATAGAATTAGGAAAAAAGAAAAAAATTAGCTGTTTAATTTTAGATTCGTTAAATATAGACTATAGTAATAAGATTTTAGATTATATCAATAAAAATATAAAGTTCCACGATAATTATAACGAGGAGGAGATATGGTGAAAAACATCTTTAGGTGAGTTATATAAATCATATATATTATGTGTTACAAATTAGATAATACGTCGTTGGGTTTTACGAGACTATTTGATCGAAAAACACTAGTGTATTCTATTGTTATCGAAAATTTCCTGTCCCAACCGGTCTATTCTCGACACGTGCAGGTCAGTTTCAGGAATTTTATCGATGCTCTGTTCAATACAATGATACCTAAAATAGTTAAAAATCTATAGTGATATACCTAATTCCCAAATAATATTTTACCTAACCCTGGCTTAATTTATCTTCACCGCCGCAAATGCTAAGACACTTGCTCCGTTACCCGTCGATGTACGTTCAGTCTGTTTAGACAACCATTTCGTACGTATTATCTCCGCGTTTTCACACAACAGTATTAACAATTTTTCCAAGTGTTTAAACACTTTATTTAAACATGTTTAAATGCGATAAGTGTCCATCGGTTTTTAACGCGAAGCGTAATTTGTTGACTCATAAAAAAACTCATCTCGGAATTCGATTTCCATGCACTATTTGCCCTTCGACATTTAAATACAAGTCAGATCTTAATAGACACCAAAAAAATCTTCATGGTATTTATATAATATTATTTTTCATCATTCATTATATTAATTTAAAATAATTTTTTCAAGGTATCATTAACGTGCCTGCCCATCGTCAACCCGCCGCACGTGAAGATATACAGATAACACCACAAATAACTGTTCCAGATATACCGGCTGGTGGTTCAAACATGTTATCTGATGACGATATTTGTATGCTTGCAATGGACGCATATGAAATGCTAGACGCTAATACAGGTATTTATATTTTATCATTCGCGACATTTTCGACAACACATTTTTAGATATTAATTAGGTTTTTTATTTTTTAAAGATTCTTACACTACAACCGATAACGGAAAACGTACTTCTTCCGCAAACACTACGTCTGCTATCAAAGCTAAAAAAGCACGTTTACTTCTTGTACAGTCTCCCGGCTTTATCGAAATTTCGTCTTCTGCAAATAGAAAAGTCGTATGGTATTACGCAAAAAATATCGAAAATATTCAAAACTATATTGAATTTTTTAATTCGATTAAATCTGAATTAGTCGAGTTACTAAAATCACAAGCGTCTAAACATCCGATCAAGTTTAATTTAAAGCTGGAAGCTACATACAATATTCCAAATGTTGATAATACATCAGAGAACCGTTCATTTAAGACCTCAGCTAGACCGATTTTTGCCGAAACTGGTGTACGGGAAATTGTTGAAGAAGGCATTATAAAATTAATGGCTGAACAAGACGAATATTCTAGCAAAGGAAGTGGTTATACGTACAGTGTATTGACGGAATATTATTAGGTGTTTATCAATATACGCCTATGAGCGCATCGTCTTATATTCCGTTACCTGATTTCATTGAAAGAAAAAAAGCTGTAATCAACCCGCAAAACTCAGACCAACAGTGCTTCAAGTGGGCTATATTAGCAAAACACGTAACAGGTTCAAATAAACAACGTATAGAAAATTATACAACGCACGAAGAAAAAATAATTTTCCGGTATCACGTTCCCGACAAAATTACATCAGGTTAACATTTTCGAAAAAAATAATCCTAATGTAACTGTCAATGTTTACGGACTCGAAAAACATTTCCAACCACCGCAAAAATTTCCAAAATATGAAGTGTTTCCATTGAAGGTGGTAGATGAAGAAAAAACAGATCATTTCGACTTGTTACTAATAACCGATGATGAAAATTCTCATTTTACCTACATCTCTAATTTTTCTCGACTTGTACGATCACACAGAAAACCCGACATAAAGCAAGCGCTGTATTTTGTAAACGTTGCTTACATCGTTCGAACCTCTAAATATTAATAAATACGAATTAAATGAGCGCATACGATTTGAAGAACACAAGTTAATATGTGGAACACATAAACCAATTTTACCTCGAATGCCTGCTCCTGGATCGATGTTAGAATTCGACTCATGGAAAAAAACTCAACGACATCCGATAGTTATATATGCTGATTTTGAAGCACTACTAAGAAAATCCGATGAAAAATGTGGGAAACAATACAAAAGCTATTCAAAAACACGAGGCTATGAGTTATGGTTTTATGGTTAAAGCAAATAACGACGTTCCCGCAGAACTGCTTGAACAATTTAATATTCCAACTTCACCTATAATTTTTCGTGGCAATGAAGATAATCAGAATGTGGGTGAACATTTGTGAAGAGTATCGTTGAAATAGCTGAAAACATTGAAAAATTACTACAAACCAACATACCAATAACCTTTACTACAGAACAACAACAAGCACATAATTTATGTAAGACATGTAATTATGTAAAAACGGTTCTCTGTGGGAAACCATAAGTTGATGATCACTGTCACTTATCGGGTAAATTTCGACAAACATGTGTAATACCTGTAACCTCAAGCTTCAAACACCAAATTTTGTACCATGTTTTTTTCACAATTTATCGAATTATGATGCAATTTTACTGTAACTGAACTCGGTCTCGATGTGAAAAAAATTTCTGTTATACCAACAGTGAAGAAAAATTCATCTCATTTTCAAAACACGTTTCAAACAACTTTTCAATACGGTTCATCGACACATTAAGATTTATGGCTTCAAGTTTATCAACACTCTCGGACAATTTATTAACACCAGGGTTCGAAAAGTTTAGAGAAACAGCTAAACATTTTAATACCGCAGACTTGCCACTCGTTACTCGTAAAGGTGTTTACCCTTATGAGTATACGGATGGTTGGAACAAGCTGGAGCAAACCAATTTACCAGAGAAAGCAGATTTCTACAGTACATTAACAGAATCAAATATACAAGAAGAAGATTATGAACATGCAAAAACTGTTTGGAGTCACTTTGGATGCAAGACTTTGGGTGAATACAGTGATCTATATCTGAAAATTGATGTTGAACAATCCAAACTTGTTGAATCGAATGGACACTGCAAATCTACCCCGTGACCACCCGTGTTACATTGCTGAGAGAAAGAAGATTCCTGGGTTATTTTCTGATGAAACCGATGGACGTATTATGAGAGAGTTTTGTGCTCTCCGTGCAAAGTCCTACGCTTACATTTTAGAAGATAATGAGAAAATCAAAGCAAAAAGGAATCCGTGGACATGTTGTTAGAAACCATATGACCTTTCAAGATCATAAACGGTGTTGTTTGGTGATACCAGTTTGGAAGTAACAACGTCAAACGTCTCTATTCGTTCATTCAAAACACAAATTAAAGACCATCAAATCCGATAAATTAACTTATAACAGTTTTGATGATAAAAGGGTTATACTTGAAGACAAAGTACACACCTAGCTCATGGACACTATTCTATAGAGTGAGTATATAAATATATATATATTTTATTATTTTTAATAATAATTTTGAATTTTATAGGGAGGAACTCGAAGCAGAACTAGATAGTTAGTTATATATTTGTAATGATTATTTCTGTATGTATAATTTTTTTTATACTTGTTTAATTTTTGTAAATATTTTTTCTATGTAATATTTGTACTTGTATATTTACTTTAAACCATTTTCTTGATAGTTAGTAGTAATTTGTAAAGATTATTTCTGTATGTATAATTTTTATACTTGTTTAATTTTTGTACTTGTATATTTTACTGTAAACCATTTTCTTTGATAGTTAGTATGGTATAGAAATAAAACTCAATTTTGAAATAAAAAAATATGTTGTTATTTGAAATAAAAAACATGATTACAATTTTATGAATTATTTACAAACCATTTTCTTAAAGCAAACACTTATATAAAATGTACAATATTTAGGATTTAAGTCCTTATGAAAGATACAACAAGGTAAATTTTCTTCATCACATATTTGATCCAGTCGAGGACAACCCAAGTCTTCAATGTTGATAACTGCAACGTGTGGTATATACTCTATAAGTAGTTGTTTTTTCTGTTCGCCTTTGGTGTAAATACAGTCAAACTTTAACGAATTCAATATTCTGCCAAGTTCTTCATACTCAATATCACCATAATCTATAGATAGCTGATGAAAATTTTGTAGCCACTTGTTAGTTTTTCGACGTTTATTATCTTGATTAGATTTTGAATTTAAAAATCCAGTGTTGAGTAGCCATGTTTCTGTGTCTACAATAGACATCTCTTTAATCATATATTTGTTATTCGCTCCAAGAATGCATTGAATGTCAATGATGCCTGTAGACATTATGACTTGTCTTTAAAATAAGTTTCAATAGTATTGAGTTGACTATGTATAGCAGGTAATGTTTTTTCAAATCGTTTACAGCTTCTAGAATAGTTTGTAATGTAACTTCAGCTTTTATCATATGCTCTGTTATATCTAAACACGTTAATTCCAACTTTTCTGTTTGTTCTTCTTGTAATGAATAGATGTATGATTTTCTTCAATTAAATGTTCAATTTTATTTAATTTATCCGAATATGATTTATCGAATGTTCAAGATTTGAATTAATTTTTTTTATTTCACCAGACTGAGAACTACCGAACACGTTCATAGTAGAAAATCAACTAAAGTTATTTTCTAGTGTCACATATATTATCCAACTATTATGTGTATTGTCAAACCCCAGCCACTTTACAAATATCTGTGTCCCCCTTCCTACGAATAATTTTTTCGATTAAATATTCGTTTGGGTAATTTGTTTTACATATTTCCTCAGAAAAAAAACAGCCAGCAATTGGTTTTCCTGTATAATCTTGTAATTGATATGTAATAGGCATGGTTTGATTAATTTTGATAATTTTGAATATTTCCGCAGACAAACTTGGTAAATAACCTTTTGTAAATACACTTTTATATGTACTTATACGAACGTAATCACCAATTTTTAAACTATTTTTTCTATTAATAATTTTGCGTGTTTTTATTTCAACTGATGTTGGATCTAAATCAGCTTGTGTCGGAGTCATCCTTATTGTTCTATGTTTTGTATTATTATACTCATTAATCAATGAAGGTAAAATAGAAATCCAATTGTATGAACCTCGTGCAGTAAACTCTCTAAACATTTTTTCTTTTAATGTACGGTTTGAAGCGTTCTACAATACATGCTTTCATGGTGCTATACGTTGAATATTTGTGTATGTTATACTTTTTCATCAATTTATCGAATGTTGTATTATAAAATTCTTTTCCGTTATCAAGCTGTAGTAGTTTTGGTGAACGTTTGAGTAGTATTTTCGACATTGCATTTGAAACTTCTTTAGCAGTTTTTGATTTTAATGCTATCGCCCATGCAAATTTCGTAAAACAGTCTATGACGCATAGAATATATTTGTAACCTTTATTTTTTTTCGAATATGGTATCATTTCAACCAGATCAGCTTGCCATAGATCATTTTTTCCGTATACATTAACTATACGTCTTATGTAATTTTTTCTAGCAGGTTTGTGTAGTTCAAATGCGATATCTCGCTTAGACATTTGGTATACGTTTTATGTAACCAGCTTCGCGTAATTCTTCGAAAATTGATAGTATTTCGTTGGAAACACCTGTATTGCCAGCAGCTTTTGATGCTAATAGTAGTTTTAAACGGGAAACCAATTCATTCGGATCGTTCCAATATTGAAGTGTATGTTTCTGTAATTGTACAGATAGTCCACTACCAGATGGAAATAATGTGTGTTATATCTCTCTATTTATTACCACCTTTTTTAATTTGTTTGCTGTTTGACGTTAAATGAGCTGATGTTTGAATTAATATAGATTTATATGTTTTTAAATCGTTTTCGGTATATAATTCGGGGCTTTTGAAAATATTAAACTACAGAGACCTGTGTTAACGGGTATGTAGTATCATCAACAATTATCTTCCAACAAGTTTGATTTCTTTTTACCTAAACGTACCGTTTTATTAGGTTGTAATTTAGGACCATACGTCTTGTCTATGCTGTATGAATCTAACAATTCATCTATTTGATAAAAATGTAAATCTTCAGTGTTGTCTATAGTTTTATCCAAAGTAGATTTTTGTATTTCGTTTAACGGATCGATAATCGGTTTAAATGTTTCTTACTATCGATTGAATATCAGCTTTTCCTTGTTTTAATGCAATTATATTTTCGTTTAATATTTCTTTTGCTTTTATCAATTCTTCGAGTACTTCACCACTGGCGTCCATGATCGTGAATGAGATGTTTTTTAAAAAACGTAAGTTTATATAATAACAAACGTGTCGAAGCCGTGACGATAACGCCCATTATCGCGTTCACACTCTTTGTTTATTACGATAAAGTTGAACCTCCCCTTACGCCAACACGATGTACAGAAATCTTTAAATTCTGTATACGACATGTCACCAGAGCAATGCTCCATGTAAACATGTTTTAAATTAGTTTCATCTTGTTTAACCCTACAATGCATGATTTTTTTTATTGTTATAAAAAAAATGTTTTTAGATAGTTCTAAAGCTATAGAATACGTAAAAAATAATTAAAAAAATCCATTTTAATTTCAAGTGTTGAAAAAGTTGAAAAAGTTGGTTGTTGCTGTAGAGCAACATTATGCATTTGTAACTACGAAAAATAGAATAAATTAATATATTTTAATTTTTCTAAAATGTTGTCATATTATAATAGATATACCTAAATTTGTCAAAATTATACACATTTTAATTTAACACGAATAAATCATAAATAAAATATAAATAATATAATAAATTATAATCCAATTTGACATTTTTTTTAAATGTGGTCATATTATAATACATATAGATACCTAAAATTAGTTAAATTAGCAATATTATTAGGTTGTATGATATTTTCTAAAGCAAGTTTTTCCCTTTCCAACACATAATCCAACTTGACATTTTTCACACGCTTGCCATGTATATCCGTTGCAACCTGGCATTTTACAACGACTCCTTGTTGGTGCATCGATCGGCCAGTGATCAATGCGATCCATGCGTAGATCTTGATTTGGTGGTTTCGAAGCATTTGGTTTTTTGGATTTTTGTATTAGTGCATTCTCTATGGTATTTGACGGCCTTCCTCTAGTGTTAGTTGACTGACCAACTTTGCACAGCGATATGGCTAGATCTTCTCTAAACGCAGATAATGTCATAGGTTTTTCAACGTTGTCCCTAGTTTTATTTTTTTGAGCAATTATTCGTTTATGTAATAGCCATGAATTGACAACAGTCACATCAAGTAAATGATAGAAAATCCTTAAATACCATTTACGACTTCTTATTTTAATTTTCTGTCGTCCTAACAAGCTATCCAATAGGTCTACTCCTCCCATGTGTTTATTGTATACACTTACAATATGTGGACAGTCTATTTCAATGGATTTATTTTCCGTTTTTGAAAATCTTTTTACCTTAGACATTGGATCGATTTCCACAAATGTAGATAGTAAAGTTACTACCTTGTTATCACGCCAGCATGTAGCAAAAACTTCTTGATTATTAATGTTTGCTAAACAAAAATCGGACGAACCTCGTGGTTTTTTTAAAAAATCCTTTTCATTAGGTAATAAAATATTATTTAGACGGTTTCTGCGAACCGTTCCCAAAGAACATATTTGACGGTTTTTCATATACACCATCAATGGTACAGACGTGTAGTAGTTATCGAAATAAACTTTATAATTCATATTCTTTGGAATTATTCTACATAGTCGAACGACTACATTTCCCGAAGCGCCAAAATCTGGTTCCCATGAGTACCTATTAACGTCATTGTTTTCTTGGCCACTATACATTTCAAAATTGTAGGAAAAACCAGACACACCACATAATACAAAAAATTTGTATCCCCACTTATGAGGTTTCATCGGTAAATATTGCTTGAGAAAATGACGAGCTTTAGTTGAGCATAATTGCTCATCTATAGATAAAGCTTCTTCTAAAGGTATAGAAGCAAATCGTTTTTTTAAAGTCTCCATGACTGGCCTAATTTTATGTAATCTATCATGGCCTGCGTGGTCTTTAGGTAACATATTATTATTATTATTGAAGTGTATGAACTGTCGAATTTGTTCAAATTGATTGACGCTCATTGTTTCTTGAATTATTTGATTTCCTAAGTTTGGAGACCAATATTTTCGAATATTAGAAATATTTACTAAACCCATTAATAGACAGACTCCTAAATATTTTTTCACGTCATTTGAAATTATTTTAAAATTTTTATTTGGATTTATTTGTACGCTATATATCAATGTTTCATACACAATATGTTCAATTAAATCGTCTTGGAAAAAGTAGCCAAATATTGATACGGAGTATTTAAATTTAAAATTTCATCTGAAAGTTCAAAGTTACCAGTAATTCTACATTTTGGGTAGATAATTTTTCATGTTTCAAGAAATATCCAACTTTGTTTTTTTTTGTTTTTTTTTAGGCTGAGGCTTAACAACAAAAGGAGGTGTGGTTACATCTAATTTGGATTTTTTTCTTAAATTTTTAACTTTGAGATCTGGAGTTTTATATATTTCATTTTTTGCATGCGGCTGTACAGAAATACAGTTTGAAAGAGATATCGATGGACCGTCAGGTTCACATTCAGCATCTTCCATGTCAATATTAATATCTAAATTACTATCTAATAAGTTTATAGAATTAAGGAACGGATCTAATTCATCGTCATCAATATTTTCTAAAAATTTATCGAGTGCCTCTAAACCAACTATATTATCATCTATATATATATACCTTGTTCGTCACCAGATTCCAAATCGTCTTCAGAATCATATGGAGGTTCATTTTCAGTAATTGTATAATTTCTCTGTCGAACAATTGTCTTCTACACATAATGAAAAATTTACGTATTTTTGATGCAAAAGTAAAATAAAAAAACTCGCAAAAATCGGCACTGTAAAACGTCGAAAAAAATATACGTCACGTGTAATGCTAAATGCATACTGTTGCGTATGAGCAACAACCGTGTATTATTGATTAAAAAAAATATTTGACTTATCTGTATAATCTTTGAAATTATCTAAAGTTTAGATATATATGAACATGGGTATATTTTTATTATTATCCATAGACATATTTTATGAGTTAAAATTGTTTAAAAAAAACCCAGAATATTGTCACATTCATGTGTACTGGTCCATCGATAAATAGTTTAATTTTTCCAATTACATACTGCTATCTATCGGTTTGAAAGTAAATAACGTAATATATTATTATATTTGGATATGATTAAAACTAATATACACGAACTAACATAGATAAATATCTGATTATAACCTTTTTTATCGGTTGTTGCCGAGAAGCAACACCATGCATTGTAGGGTTAAATAAAACGATAAGGTTAGCGTTATCACGCAAAAGTTGTTTTGGTACTCTTGAATAACTCTGAGCTAGATAGCACACATCTATAAAGTTATGCCTTCCCCTTGCAAAGATTGATCTACATACTCCTTGCCCCTCTGTCAAAATATCGTCTAGAATGTACACAGAGTTTGGTAGGGCTTTTTCAGGTTCAATAACTTGTTCGTTTTTGTAGAACGTAAATAATTGTACTCCTTCGATATCTGATAAGATATTACTCAACATTTTATACTTCGGTTGATCCAGAGTTTTCGAATATATGTAAACGTTGTGAAATCTTATTCCATTTATATTAGTTAATAATGCAAACATTAAATTCGTTTTTCCACAGCCGGACGGACCCACAATAAGCGCACGTATCGTATTGGGTAGAAGCGGACCGTGTCTATAATTTTGAAACGAAGTAGGTGGATCTACGTTCTTAACTGTAAGCTCGGTTTCTTGTTTAATGAATTTCATTTTGATATAAATATCTATGTTGTGATGAGAATGTCATCAGTACACAATGTCACTCGCTCGAAGAAGCAACAAGAATAAAGGTGGCGGGCTTATAACACGCTTATAAACAATTACCGGTCGAACTTCACGTGCCTGGTAAGTTTATTAAATCCGATATTATCATAATAATAATAATAATAATAATATTTTATTTTTTTGTAGGTTATCAATACTGTGGACCTGGTACAAAATTGAAAAAACGTTTAGTTCGTGGTGATAAAGGTATAAACCCGTTAGACGCTGCGTGTAGAGACCACGATATCGCATACGAACGTAGTAACTCTATCGCCGATCGTAACGAAGCTGATCATATATTAGAACAGCGAGCCTGGGAAAGGTTCAAATCGAAAGATTCTGGTTTAAAAGAAAAAGCTGTAGCTTGGGGTGTGACTACCGCCATGAAGGCAAAACGTAAAGTTGGGGTGGTTGTGATTGCGGGTTTAAAGCAGCGGGTTAAAGCAACTAAAAACGTTTTAAAGAAAAATGTGTGCGGTGAAAAAAATTTAATGAAATTAACAAAAAAGTGTGTAGCCGTCGCACGAAAAACATTAAATCTACAAAGACAAAAGTTCCGAGAATAGTAAACATTCCGAAAAAAGGCGGTGCATTACCACTTATTCCGATTTTCGCTGGCTTATCAGCTCTAGGCGCTCTGACTGGTGGAGTTGCCAACTTTGTTAAGGTGGCTAATGAATTTAAGAGGAACGTTCCATCACATTTGGGAAATGGTTTATACTTGACGCCATATAAAGGCAACTCGTACAAAATAGGCGATGGTCTATATATCACACCATATAAAAATGGTGGTGGGAGAGTAAAGACGAAAAAAAACTAATATCTACGTTACCCAAGAGAGCGTTGTACGATTTCGAACTTATAAAAATCGCACGTTTGTTGAAAATACCACATTTCATCGGCGTGTTTACTAGAGATAAGTTGCCCGTCGTCCTCCTAACGATTTGAATCGGCGATTGTTAACTTGGACACTGAAAACGGTACAGGTACGCATTGGGTAGCGTATAAAAAAATCGGAAAAAAAGTAAAATATTACGACAGCTTTGGAAATTAGCACCCCGCCGCTAGAAGTACAGAAATATTTCAAGGATGCGATATTAATTACAATTACAACACAGAGCAGAGATTTAATACATCAAACTGTGGACACTTGTGTATACAATTTTATCATGTACACGATAACGTTAAACGGGAACTCGAGTGAACTGTCATGCGATATTTTCCGCCCATAGAGGTAGAAAATACAGCACAAATATGTCTTTTGAGCTTGCTAACAAATAATTCAATTCCAAACATAGAACCTGGTTGCAATACCATAGGTTTTCGGAATATGATTGGACAAGTTGAAAACGTAATTATACCTACTGGAACGTATGAGTTGGAAGATTTAGAGTTTGTTATAAACAAGTTGAAGCCTGACTATATAACTTTTTTCGAATTAAAATCAGATGGTAACACGTTAAAGTGTATGATATCCTGTAGCCATGAGATTGACTTTTCAATCGAAAACAGTATAGCAATATTATTAGGATTTAGAAATGTTGTATATACTACTGGTACTACACACGAATCTGAAAATACAGTCAACATAATGAAAATAAACTGTATAAAAATAGAGTGCAACTTAATAACCGACTCATTTTGTGACGGATCGCCGAGTCAGATTATACATGAATTTTATCCGACTGTTGCTGTGGGCTATAATTGTTGAAGTGCCTAGACATTTAGTTTTTATGGTCTTAATACTACTTCTATAAGTAAAGTTGAAATCATACTAAAAGATCATAAAGATCGATTGATAAATTTACGTGGTGAACCAATTACGATTCGATTACAAATAACACACGGATAAGATGGCGCTCAAGTTTAATATAAATACTACTGTAATAAAAAAACCCGTCATTAAAGTGACTGCAGTTAAGAAGTCAACACCTATATCTAAACCGAAAAACAACGAGTTCAAGCACGAAAAATAACTTGGATTTTTCGTTCGTTCATACAATAATGGATGACACATATTAGATGTAACGGCCGGTTATGTCGACGATTGTAAAATAACTCAAATGCAATATCATTCGTTCACACCGTATTCAAACACGTCTTTTCATACAATGATGAAATTAGAATAAATATTCAAAATATGGAATCTTACACTCTACCGTGTGAAAGTTATATTTACATTGAAGGAAAGCTAAGAAAAACCTTTAGATTCTGAAGGAGGACGTACGTTTTTCGAATAATGGTTTGGGCATTTTATTCTCCGAAATGCGATATGAAATAAATGGAATAGAAATACAAAAATTGAAATCACCCGGAGTGTGTGTCTTGCCTGAAATATACACCAAGTGACTTGAATACGTTAGACAATTGTGCTTGGGACTCGGGCTTGACGGCGAAGATAATAAAAATTTATGAGCAACGATGTATTACCGGTTGTATACCTCTAAAACATTTATTCGGATTTTGCGAAGATTATAAAAAAATATTACTAATTGCAATCAACAACTGATTTTAAATCGCTCGTCTACCGATTTAGACGCATTACGTATGACGCAAATCATAACCCCCGAAAACGTTGAAAAAAATAAAAAAAATACGATTGAATTGATTAAAGTGATATGGAAGATGCCTATAATCAGAGTTAATGATAAAGAAAAAATTAAAACTGTTGAAAGTGATAGATTCACGTAAAACGTTATCATGTGCGTTCAGAACCTGGGATCTATGTGAATATCCTGTACTACCTAGAAATACTTCACATTCATGGACGATAAAGTCTAGCAGCTTGCTTGAAAAACCTAGATTTATTTTGTTTGGATTACAAACAGATAGAAAAAAAAATATAGAAAACGACGCTGGGCGCTTTGACCACTGCCAACTAAAAAATCTTAAGGTACACTTAAATTCTGAAGTGTTTCCATATGAAGACTTTCGTGCTGATTTTAAAAATAATAACCATCAGCTTACTGTATAAAGCCTATACAGACTTTCAAAAATCGTATTACGAGAGAGATTATTCTGAACCATGGTTATCAAAAAATGTTTTTCAAACATATGTTCCAATCGTCGTTGTCGATTTATCGCATCAGAATGATAACGTAAAAGCATCGACCATAGACCTACGAGTAGAATTTGAAACGGATACGGTTATTCCTGAGAAAACTGCAGCTTATTGTTTAATTTACATGATCAGATTATAACTTATAACCCGTTTAGCGGTGATGTTAGAAAACTGTAATTTTTATACATAAATATGTATATTATTTCTACTTGTAATTATTTTTTTATACCTTGTAAATATATTATTTTTACTTTGTAAATATTTTTATTACCTTATTATTAATAAATAAAAAGAAAACTTTTTTTTTTTAAAAATAACTGAGTTGTTTTATTTTACACAAATACTATACAAATTTTATACAAAAATATTTTTACACAAAAGTACATTAAACAGTGTGTCGTCTTTTGGGTAGTGAGTTGGTATTATTGTATTGCGGTCCGTATGGTCCATCGTTTTCGTCTGTATAAGTATTGTATTGCGGTCGTATGGTCCATCGTTTTCGTCTGTATAAGTATTGTATTGCGGGCCGTATGGTCCATCGTTTTCGTCTGTACAGTGTCTGTGGATGGAGGAGATATCAGAAAGAATTTCCTAAAACATGAAATATTAAAATATTTGTTTTTTTTTATAAAGTAGGTTTTGTTATATTACCTCATAAATATAGTGTAAAATGATGGCGGTGAAAAAGGTTTCTCGTATCCCTATAAAATATAATATATTAATATTGGTATGAGAAAAATAAAAAAATATTTTTTCTTCACTCATCTTTTTCTAATTCGTCCAACCATCTTTGTGCGATATGTTTAGCTGCATGTAATTGAAGCTGACTTGTGAAATTGTAGTCATTTACATGTGTTGCAATGCAAATGTTGTTAATGCTTTTCACGCGAATTGTCATATCTTCAAGCGTTCTAGTTTCAACCTTGGTATTTGTTTTTAGTATGATGCAATTTGATTAATTTGCTGTATTACGAGCGGTTTAAAACGATTTTGGTTTTTCTCTCGATGATCTCGAAAATTGACCACTCTAAATCTTGTAACTTTAATAAGTCGTTACGATTTAACAGTATGCGACATCCTTCTTGAATTTTAGACTCTATAATGAGCATATTCTCTCCTTGGTACACCATACTAGATATTGTAATTGAATCGGAATCCAAAAATAAATTACGCTTATACTTTTGTGGTTGTTCAAGTATAAATGATAAATGTTTCCCATAAGTCGGAAAATACGTTTGAGAAAATCGGCGGAAATATTTACAAAACGTGATGGTGTTATAATGTGAATCACGGTGTTGAATTCATCTGTCGGATCGAGTCCGATGTTTAAAAACTTGCGAGATGAAAAATCAAGGAAAAAAATTACTGCAATCGATTAGGTTAGCCGGTGGTGACGGAGGCACATATGTAAAAACATTCTTCTTGTAAACAGCACGCATGTTTTCAAATCGAACCAGCCATATTCAAAAATTTAATCACAAAACAACGCACTTAATCGAACGAAGAGTGGTGATAGACTGATTTCATTTCAGATTTGAAACCCTCACATGTATATTTTATGGTAGGGATTCTTCTACAGGTTTAAAGTATGCATGTCAGAACATGTTAGATTATGAAATAATACTATTGTTTGTAATGCAGACAAGACTCTACATGCTTGTTATTACTATAATTTTTCAAATGGTAATATGCCGGTAATATGTGATAACAACAGGGATAGATAGCGTTATCTGTTGAATGTATGATAAAATAGTTCTGTGTATGATAACTGTTGAATATACATTAATATGTGTACGGTAATATAGTATGGTAATATAGTACGGTAATATGTGTACGGTAATATGTGCACGGTAATATAGTACGGTAATATAGTACGGTAATATGATAACCATGGTAGCGGCGGCGGTGGTGGAAGCGGGGGCGGGGACGACGGCGGCTCAGCTACGGCGGCGGCTCAGCAAGGCTCAGCGGCTCAGAAGCTCAGGTTCCAGAAGCCCCATTTTACACCTACTTATTTATAAAATCTCAAAATAAAACATTTTAGGAGTCTTACGAGATCCGTCGATAAAACCTAAATAGTATTATTTAACAAGTACCTAGCATTATTGAATTGTAAAATTTTTATTTTTATCCAAATAGGAATACATACTAGATCCATGTTTATTAATCAAAGGACATGATGTTACGATATTCAATGAGTCTTGCGAGATCCGTCTATAATAGATAATTACTCATTGTGTCGTATAAAACGTCATCGCGGCCGAAAAACCAATCATTGGTCATCACGTAGCCACTGCCAACTGTTCACTACAACTATTTAACAGTACCAAACGAATATAATTTTTAAATTGTACAAATTTGTATTTTACCTACATAATAATATCTGAAGTTATTCACTAAAGGCCTGTGTCAAAACAAATGCCATACGAGATCCATATTTTTAAATTAATTATATTGATATAAATAATTTTACAAGACGGAATTCAATAAGTCTCGTGAGATCCTTCGTTGTCATTATAATTATTATTATCATTACTTAAGTCGAGATGGGTTATCTGAATTTAACACCACAGCAGTATTCGGCTGTAATTGATAATTAATTAGATATAGGTAGATCCTGATCAATGAACATGCCGTGTACATAACTACTACAATGACGTATTTTAAAGGGGGTAGAGGGGCTTAGATCCCGGGTGGTGAATTTTGAATTTTGGAGAGCATTTTGATATAATAAGATTAATACGGTATGCGTTTTTTTTATTACCTTTGGCGTAAAATTCCTTAATACGTCTCTGATAACTATAGTCTACAATAATTTTCGGTCCATAGAAGTTGGAATTTCCAAAAATGGATTTTGTTAAGATTAAAGATTTACTTAACTTACTATAACTAGGTATGTTAATGCAGTAAAACGATTTGAAACGTTGTTTTATTAGAAAAAAAATAAACACACAATACAAATAAGTCACATAGATTGGTACACAAATTTTTTCAACATCGCTGTTCGCCGAACTTTTTAATTTTAAAGAATATATATTATATATAGGGATATACCCATTTAATTAAAATAATATACAATATTACCCACTATAAAAAATATTATTTTATATTTATCGACAGTATATAGTAATATGTGATTTTGAATATTGATCGAACGATCAACTATATATTATTAGTACAATCATTGAAAATATATTGAGATGAAGAATACGTACAATAAAATTAGATACATCATATAAATACTTGAGCAATTTAATTTAATAGCCTTCAGATATTTTAAGTTATGTTCTTAGTCGACTTAGTGTAAATTCTTATATTTTAAACCCGAACCAGCAGCAGTATCTCAACTGCATAAAATAGTATATAGGTATTCTGGGGAAGATAGGGACAAATGGTCAAATCCAGTAAGAAACTAAGAAATATGAATAAAGTAGTTATAAGACACTAAAGGTTAAGTAACTACAAAGGTTTTAGATAATAAATTACAATTGGGAAACACTATTTGGAATAGTGGTTCCTCTAATGATCTAGATATGCAATAAGAAAGGATTTACTGAAATTCGTATTTTAAAGAATGCACAAATAAAGTTTTTAAAATTCATGATAGAAATTGGAAATTTTTTTTTGTTTATAAATAGTTGACATAGTTATTTGGGCAGATGAAGTAAAAGCATGCACAAAATTGTCGCGCTTCCTGCTTCGAATAAATGAATTAGGTACATATGTATATCATAAAACAATTAATATGACAGTTTATTATAAAATTATTATTTTATAATAATATGTTAGTTGTCTATAGAATCTAAAACTACTCTACCGATTTTGACGAAAATTTCAGTTTGCGTAGAGCACTAAAAAGATTTTCCAAAATTCGAATTGGGAAGTGGTGCTTGTACAAGTATTAATAATACTAATAAATAATTGTTATCGTTGGTTACAAATTATAATGCAAATAGTGGAACATTATTAAATTCGAACACCATTACAATATTAATAGGTATTAAATAATGAATTGAACAAGTTTGAATCTACACTTTGGTATTTTAACGGGAACGCAACGAAATGCACGGGGTCAGCTAGCAGGCGCGGATACAGACAATTTTAACAGGGGGTGCTCAAAAAAAAAAAATAATATATAATACACCATTCTATTTTTTATTTAATTTATTAGTTCTAATATTTTTTCAAACATCAGTATTTATTAAATAGTAATTAAAAAATAAAATCTTACATATTATATTGTTATTGTAATTTTCTTGTGTGCTTTTTACTAAATTCTTCAATAACTTCATTTGGAGTAATTTTAATATACCTATGAATATTAAGGAGCATATATCCATTTAATCTATCTTTTCCTATTGTAGATCTCAAGTATGTTTTTGTTCGTCGAAGTGAAGAGAATGTTCTTTCTGCGGTGCAAGTGGTAACTGGTATAACGCAAATAATTTTTAACAATTCTTTTATACTCGGGTAAAATTAAGATGCATGGATTAATGCTTTTATAGCAGTTTTCGATTTATCTAATTGTGATTTCCAAAATTGTTTCCACAAAGTTATCTCACCTGTAACCTCTTCAATTAAGCCAATCAGATAGTCAATAAACAATTTGGCTGATTCAATAATTTTTTCGATATATGTATCTTCGCGTAAAAAAATGGTATTAAATATTGTAAATACATAATTGTTTCATGACCGTCACCAACAAATCTATTTTTAATATCCGATATTAAATAATCTAAAAACGGTAAATATAAGGTTAAACGAAAATATTCTTTTGAATTGTTGGTCAATATATTTTCGCGATTAATTTGTCTTGAACACGTTCGGGATTTTTTAACTTCTATCTTATGCATATCGGCTAATGTTAATGATTTGGTATAAATAGAATTAAAACTTTGAATATCGTTCTTTCTTTTATTTTCAAACTCTTCTACAACAGTTTTAACCATTTTCAATGATTGAAAATAATCTAAATTTTGATTTTGTAGTTGCTTAGAAAGAGGCAAAGTGATTGAAAATAGTTTTGCCAAAACTTGTAGTGTAATTAAAAATTCAAATTTCAACATACAATTTAGTAAATTATTAGCTTTACAAGTAGTGGACGTAGTTTCCTCATTAGAGTTTCCAAGTTCGTCCAAACAATTTATTATAGTATCGTATAATTCAAGAAACTGAAGAATTGCATTGTGACGTTCAATCCAGCGTGTTTCACATACAGAGTAAAGTCTACATGATTTAGAATTTGGTAACACTTTCATTAATGTAGTTTTTAAAAATAACATTTGTTTTGATGAGGAGCGGAAAAAAGTTATAACCTCTTGTATGTTACCAACAACATTTTGGATTAAAACTATAGAACACGCTTTTGATATACTTAAATTTAAACAATGTGAAGCACAATGTGTTTATAAAGCAAGATGCTGAATTTTTAGTATTTGAGCTTGTACTCCTTGGTATTTTCCCGACATATTAGCCCCCCCATCATAGCCTTGACCACGCAAATATTTTATAATAAGACCTAAGTCATCTAATTGATATAATATTACTTTGGAAAGATTAAAACCAGATGTATTTTCAACAATAACTAATTTCAAGAAATCTTCCTGTACTTTATTATGAAAAATATAGCGTATGCACAAAACTAATTGTTCACATATATTTATATCGGTTGTTTCATCAACAAGTATTGAGAAATATCTTGATTCTTTAATAGCATTTACAATTTTATCGAGAATAACACTAGCACAGCAATCGATCAAATCGTTCTGTGTAGTTTTACTAATAAAACTAGCATTTTTTGGACAATTTTGAAGATAGTTTTTCAAAACATCATCACCTGCGTCTATACAAAATTTCAAAAGCTCTCTAAAATTTCCTTCGTTGTTTGCACTATTTTGAATTAAATCTCTATCATCACGATGCCCCCGCAAAGGAAAGTTTTGACGACCACAAGGAAAAATTGTATTGACTATTGGGACAAGTTTTTTTCGATTTTCTTCAATTTGCTTTTGAACATTTAAATTTAATTTGACAGCTACAGACTTCTCAGTAGATTCTACAATATTTTTAAAACCATCCGCTTTGATAATTGAAAATTTATGATAATCGTTTTGAATGTTTTTTAAACACTTCTAAAGCTTTTTGTACTTATTTAACGGTTTGGTACATAATTGACCTGAATGTTCTTTACTTCTTCCTCCTACATCGCGAGAAAATAACACACAAGTTCTACAATAACTCCTTTATATTTTTTACTATAAGATAACCACGGAAACTCGTTAAGCCATTTTAATTGAAATTTCTTGAATCTTTATCTTTGGGAAGTAGTTATATAAACTATCCGGTCTCCATATTTTTTTCAATGCAAGATATTTTTTATTATCATTTAATTTGAACTTTGACTGCCAATAAAGTTACCAATATCTAATACATCAATAAATATATTTTTTTCTACATTATTGTCAAAAAATTTGTAAATCTTCAGAATATATTTATTCAATATTACTAGTATTTCATTACCTTCATTATTTACTTTAGATCGATCTTGCAATCATCTAAACAAATTTTCTTTTGCAGCAAAAAAAGAAGTTAATGATCTCTGGGTACTGACAGAATGATCACGTTTACTGTGAGACTTAGAAACATTTTTAGAACACGACATGGTAAAATAATTATATATTTATATTTTACTTTGTATATTTTTTAAAATTAAATATGTAAAAAAACTGGGTGAAATACTGAAATAATTAAAAAACAAACCGTGTTATAACTACTAAAAAATCATATAATATGATATTCTCGTCAGGAATTCACGTTCCAACTAACTGAGAAATAAAAATAAAATAATAATTTGACAAATAAATAAAAACGATTTTGTAATAATAATAATTATCAGTACTTTTCGCCGTCACGTGTCGTCGTTACATACGAGTATACAAAGAATCAAGATAACGACCAACAATAGTAAGTTATCGTCGTATATGACGACGAGATGGAGAACACCGATAGTATTATTATTATTTTTATTTTAAAAAATAACATAAATTATGTTATTTATAAATTATTATACAAATGTATGATTTAACGATTTAAAGAATTCCACAATCTCACTGCCCGTTTATGGATTTCCTTAGACGACAAGGGGTGCTCGAGCACCCATAGCCCCCCCCCCCCCCTGAATCCGCGCCTGTCAGCTAGTATATTATAATTTATAATTATTTAATCATTATGCATACGTGTTTAAAGAAAAAGTAACTTATTAGTTAATACTTATTACTGTCATGCAATCGGTTTTATTAGATCCGTGTTAAAAATGCGACGTTGCCGATGAATAGATCTCGGGGAAGGCGCCCATTTCCGCGAGGTTGTGTAAATAATTATAATATACTGCCCCACACCATCGACGGTGGCGCGGTCTACAGGCCACACACCAGAAACAACCCACATACAAGATTCTTATTAATCATACTTTTCGAGATCCAGTCAATTTTATGCGCAAACATATTTACATCACTTCTACGATCGATATTTAATGAAAACGTTATCAGATCCGGCATTTTGGAGCTCACAACGAAAAATGATCTCATAACGCTGCTCCATTTCTATACGTAGGATCTCCTTTTGTACTAAATGTAAACCCACACACACACACACACACACACACACACACACACACACACACACACCACACATTCATTTTTAATATAAATATATATGAATGTATAGCAGCGAACAGAATCAATAGAGACGTACAAGGATGCCTTAGCTAGTGTAATTTCGAAAGGAAATATTGAAGATAACGTTTCTAACTCAATAACATTGACGGAAGGAAATTACACGTATACGATTCGGTGTCCAGTAGCGCCAAAATGCGATGACTACTACGTCATTCAACATTATAAAACTAGGTGTTATAAAGGACATTCCGTCACTTGAAAGGTAAAAACCATAATAAAAAAAATCAATGATTAAATGATGAACTATAGTTAAACAACAGCGATACAATCATTTATTGATCACCAGATTATTTTTTTAATTTGACCGTTACCTATTATTATTCAACAAAATAAATTATTAAATTCTAATTAAAATAATAAGATTGAGGATTTTATCGTTGATATTAACTATAACATGATTAAATAATAAAACATATTACGAATATTATTAAATAATGATTTTTATAATAGATGGAAACATTCTGAAGCTAGTGTGAAGTTGTACACTAGCAATAACTTCCTGCTGATAACGAAATATCGATCAAAATAAATGAACTTATTCGCACAATTTTAAATCGATGTTCATCGGATCCGAAACGGAAGATTGTGAAAACAGTAAAAAATAAAAATGCAAATATATTATTATGTAAAAATTTTTTATTGTAGTAGTATAATTATGACATTTAATAAAATTATTAAAATTGATAAAATTAATTAATCTTATTCTTTTACTATAATATTGAAATCATTCATTATCTTAATTATTTAACAATTATAATGGTATAAAGTTCAATACAAATTTTATTTTAAATCGTCATTAAATCTATAATATCATATCTGATAGTGAATTATTGTAGAATTGAAGTACCTATTTCATATAAAAAACAGAATCATCGTTCTGTATACAACACATGCTAAAGTCAAAATTTTGAATATACTGATTAGTAAAATCATTTCGCTGACAAGATGATGTAGAGTAGATATTGATGTCTGCTCTAATTAATGAATACACGGTATCAAAAGTTGACTGATATGAACCAATTTTTTTCTGCTTTTCTACAATATGTGAATCGATACATTGTTGTAATTGTTTTAAACGATGTATCAGTATATGATAAGGTGATAAAATGATCATTAACATGCAATTTAATAGTTACCTAACTGATTTAAATTGACTGAATAATATATGTTATCAGTTATTTTCACACGTTTACAATTAGATGTAGATTAGTTATTGAACTATAATTGCTATCACACATTAGTGTACACCACTGAAGTAAATCGAAGGTTAACAATTTTAGTAACATTACATTCTAGTATTACAATAACAGAAATCGTTTTATTAACCAAAAATCCAACCGTTACACTTTTCTTGTTAAAAGGTCTAATACTGAATATTGATTTTGCGACAACAATTGATGGATTCATATTGTATGACGACGTGATCTTTTTGATATAGACGATTTCTGATGATAATTTTTAAAAACGAATAGAAATAAATGTAATAACTGAAATAAACGTAAAAACACAGATGTTATTTACACATATATGATCGTTACAACACATATTTATAAACTAAGTGTATTACTTGTACATGTATGGTTATATACTAACTGATCGCATTAAAAAAAAATTGAAGTGAACTTGAAATCAAATCAATAACGTGTGGAAGGGAGAATTACTTACCTGATCTGTCGAACCCGAAACTGCAATTTTTTTAAATCTAATATATTTAATTATAATTAGACGCGTTATCTTACTTGACAACAAGTTCACGAGGTATAAAATCAATATTAACACATTTAAGTTGATTAATTCAATATTTATTTTGAAATACAAATAAATTATAAAAAGTAATAAGAAACATCAAAGTAAACTAACAAGTAATATCATTTGATTTAGACTTTACAATCACAAACATGGCTAGCTTTTACATATTCGTTTTTTACATTTCTATAATTAATTTCCTTTACATAGTAATACAAATATACATTTAGGATTCATTTTGCTTGTTCGACCCATGGTATATCATCGTTGACCATTTTTGTAAGACAAGTCCACAGAAAAAACATTCAACTATAATACCTACACCGGTATATTTAAACCAGATTCAGATAACGAATATTTATTTTGACATGAAGTAGATGGATATGAGTTATATGTTTTTAATCTTGACATAAATGTGGTATAATCTGAATGTACTGGATATGATTATTTCGTACTAAATGAACTAAAGATGGAAAATCGTTGGAAAATTTCTGTAAATTCATGGTTACAATAAAGCTTAAGATAAATACTTTAAAAAAACAAATCAATAAGCTAATTTACCAGAGAAATAATAAAAAAAAAAATAACACGACTTAATTGTTCAACCGTTAGTACAAACTAAATGTTTTAAATTAAACACGAATAGAATAAATGTAATAACTTAAATAAACGTGAAACACAGATGCTATTTACACAGATATGATCGTTTCAACGCATATTTATAAACTAAGTATAGTATATTTGTGCATGTATAGTTATATACTAAACTGATTATATTAAAAAATTGAAATGCATGTGAAATCAAATCAAATAACGTGTGGAAGGGAGAATTACTTACCTAGGTTTTTTTTCAGAAAAACCATGGGGCGTCTGACTCCATTTTACAGCGGGAATTTCTTACACTGTAAGGGGACAATACCTCCTCAATCTTTTTTCATCTCCGCTGAAAAATGGAGCCAGACGCCCCATATTTATACTAAGAAATGGTTAGAAAAACCATGGGGCGTCTGGCTCCATTTTACAGCGGGAATTTCTTACACTGCAAGGGGACCATACCCCCTCAAACTTTTTTCATCTCCGCTGAAAAATGGAGCCAGACGCCATATTTATACTACTGAAATGATTGAGTAGTTTTTGGAATTACAAACCTGTCTTAGAGAATTACCTCTGGGTGAGTTTGAGTGGTATCCCTATTGAGTATGTTTTGCATTCAGGTCACCTCCTACTATAAATTTGTTCCCGAGGGAGTAAAAAAATTTCTAAAATAATATTGGTGAGATTATTTTGTTAGGGGGACCCGGGACAGTATACTGCAGAGATAGAGATAGGGGAATGGTCTAATATAATTTGTATGGTGAAAGATTGTATGTGAGGTTTACTTAGTTTAGAGACGTTGTGATAGAGAATTGTGTATCTGATTATTATTGCCGCCCCTCCGTTGGCGGTGCCATCTGGGTGGTTTGATCTGAGTATTGTGTAGTCAGGAATATGTATTTTTGTTCGGTTAGTAAGGTGTGTTTCGGATATGAGTGCTATGTCAATGCGTTTATCGTGTAGAGTGAGTGAAGGTTGGCTGTATGATTAAGAATGCCATTTGCATTCCAAAGGAGAATTAGTAATGATTTAGAAGTTGGGGTATTATTTGTCATTTTGTGCTGTAAGTTTGGCTAGGACTGTTGTAAGAAGAGAGAGAGGAGGGGTGTTATGAGAGCTTGGAAGTCACTGATAAATTTAAATAGAAAAATACCTGGGTCTGGCTCGTCGCTGTTAGATTTTGGTGGTTCATGGTTTGATGTTACATTTGCATATGTTCTATTGTGGGAAGATGAGGGGTCGGATTCCGCCGAAGGAGCTTTTGCTGTGGTTTTAGGATTGAGTTGGTTGTTGATTGAAGTTGGTTGGTTGCTTCTTGAGTTGGGATTGCGTAGTTTTTGAAGTTCTTTGTGAATTTGACATCCCTTATAGTTGGCAGGGTGTTCACCTTGGCAAAGAGCACATTTGGCAGGAAGGTTGCGAGGCTTTTGGCAAGTTGAGGTGGGGTGATGTTCGGCACATCGAACGCATCTTGGCGTATGTGTACAATAAGTTTTTGTATGACCATATTCCTGACAATTGAGACATTGTACTATGTCGCGTATTTTATATGGTTCTTCAATTTTTATCTTGGTATGAAGTATGTGGTTTACATGGAAGATGTTTTTATTTTGATAGGGCCAAAAAAATTTTATCAACACTTCAAAAAAAAATTTTCAGAAAAATTGAAAATTTCAGCTGTCTATAAATAGCTCAAAAAAAGTCAAAATATTTTGAAAATTAAATCATGTAAAGAAAATGCCAATCTAAATAACTGGTAAAATTTTCAAGTATCTAAGAGTATCTAAGACTTATACTTTTTGAATAATAACAAATATCAAAAATCGTTTGAGGCTAAACCGTTATTTAACGCGGTTTTGTAAAAATTTAAATTTCAAACACTCAGAAACATTTTTTGTCTGAATGCGGTAGAGTTTTTTTTACAGAATTTGAAGAAAAATTTATGGAGAACCTTGTTCCAAATTTTCAAAACTTAGTTATAAAAGAAAAAAAATCTTATGATTTTTCAACTTCAAAATTACTTTCAAATTTTCGCGTTTTCGACAGATTTCGTAAAAATTTGAACTATAAACGCTTATAAAAAAAAAATTGTGACTAACGAATTTTAAATTTTTTTAGCTACAATAAGAACAATTTATAAGGAACCTTGTATTAAATTTTCAAGTTTTTTTGGTTATCCAAAATTTTTTTACCAACACTTCAAAAAAAAATTGCATAAAAATCGAAAATTTCAGTGGTCTATAAATAACCCAAAAAAAGCCAAAAATTTCTGAAAATTGAACTGTATATAGATAACACTAACATAAACATTTGGTAAAAGTTTCAAGTATTTACAATTATTAGTTTTTGAATTACAACCAAGAATTAATGCACCAAGGATATTCACTTTTACATCGGAAACCACCCCCATAGTTTGAAATTGGAGCATTATTTCGACTAGTTATGCTGTACACAGACACAAAAAAAAAAACACATCATTGTAAAATCAATACATTCATCATTTCGTTCAGAATCTAAAATGAAACAAATATAGCGGACGGCGTGCGAGTATGTGTGTGTGTGTGTGTGTGTCGGTTGTTGGTAATATAATATATATATAATAATAAAATAAATATTATATGTTAACCATATTTTGTGGCGCTTACACGAAGCCACCATGGCAGTGCTACCAGAAAAGCATCGCCACAGTTCATGTTTCCAGACGCGCTTCTGTGTTTTGAATTGTCAAAAGAATTTAGTTTAGTTCCAAAATGAAAGTCGAAGAGCTTGCATGTGAAGCATATCTGTACAGTCATGTTGTACGTAAACGAAAAAAAATAGAAAGTACTGGGTACATCCACTACTGTCTGGCCGTTCTACTGAAGGTCTATTCAATTTATTTTATTATGATTTAAGAAAATATGAAGACAAATTTTTAATTATTTAAGAATGTCTGTTAATTCATTTAATGAATAAATGGAAAAACTTCAAGAAGATTTAACGGGTTAACAAAGAAATGTGAGAGAATGTATTTCACCTCTTGAAAAATTAGTGGTAACTCTAGGTAAAGTATAATTTTAGTTTAATAAATACATCATACAATTTACTCTCTATTTCCGTCAAGGCTGACACTCGTTGCCGGCCAAGTCGCACTTATCGGGGTCTTTCCTAACTAGCGAGCTAAATTAGTACTTTCGGTTTGGCGAAATATTACGTAAGCAGCTATTTTATGTGACACAAAATAAAATTTACTTACGGTTTCGCCGTACTCGTACTTAATCCCTGGGTCTTGTACGATTCCTCGGGGAGCCAATTTGTCACGTAACACAAATAATATTAATAATAATAGGAAAAGAAAACGAAAGAGAAACAAAACAACAAAAAAGTATATACGATATTAAGGAAAAGTTAATATAATAATACTACTAATAATAATAAAAAAACAAACTGTGCTTTTAGAATAACAATATCATAATATATCGGAGGCACGAATAAAAGAAAAGAAGATATATATATATATATATAATAATATATAAAATAACTAATATGCGACTGTCGCTACCAGATGCGGTCTGATGATCGGCGGACGGAGACGTAGCGTAACGCGCGGTTAAAGACAGACAAACGCCGCCGAAGCTCTCGGCGGTCGTCACCCACGCCGCGGGAGCTTCGGTGCTCATCGCCGACTCAGAAACTGGTTCGATTAATCGCTCGGGCGTCCCGATTGATTATCGAACGAGTGGTGATACCTAGGCAAGGGGGTCTAGCGGGTGAGATCGCGGTATTCGTGCGACACGACCGTGTCAAAGGGGGCATTGCCCCTCCAAATTTTTTCTAGGGGGGCAGTTGCCTCCTCTCCCTCCAGTTTACGCCTATGTGTGTAATGTGTATGTTATACTTTTTCATCAATGTATCGAATATTGCCTTATAAAATTCTTTGCCGTTATCAAAATAAAAAATTTTGATGTACGTTTGAGTAGTATTTCCACATGATAGAAATAACTAGGTATGACAGCTACTAACCGATTATAGCAGTAGACAGCGCAGTCATGGAACTAATAACATAACATTGTTTTTTCCATTGAAATATGACGTCAGCCACCAGTGAAGATGTTTCAATCACTTTGCGTGGCATTATTTAAATTTAGCACATCCCTTACAGAGACCTACTCAAAACTTACTATACAGCATTTTTATTTTTATTTAATTAATGTTTGAAAATATAACTGTATTACAAATTAATATTTACATGTTCACGTCTTATCATTTTATAACATGTTATTGATTGTATACTATTTAAGTATGAATATAGTAATTTAATGTTTTAATTATTTTATTTAGAGAATAATTAATGTACACATTATTATTGTTTTGAAATATATAAATTACTATTTGCCTAAAATCTGACTATTTATTTTATTTACCAAGTCCTTTACTTAAATTTTATAATATAATTTCCTTAATAAATTCCAATATGCATATTACTCAGAATGAAGAACTCTATACACTCTACATATGTAGCTTAACAATCTTAAAAAATTTTAGATTTTGTATTTTGGTAAACATGATAATATTAATATTACTTACACTACAATTAAAATATCTAAAAATAAATAGGTTTAATAAATATTATAAATATTAATAATGTATTATGTAGCGTCCCGACTAGGTCGATTCATACATCAACGTACGAAATGAATACGTTGTGGTTGTTCAAGTACAAGTTAATTGTTTATTAAAATAGTTCTTGCACGAATACAAATATTATAAGTTAAAAGTAAGTATATAATAAGATGGTGAGTGGTGTTACGACCGGCCTCTGAGTGTCATCGATATCCCTAACCGTCTGTCGAGCTATCGTCTCGGTCTCCCTTATATATGATTTCTTATAAAGAGTGGGTGGTGACTCCGTCATACGAGATGTCCGAAAAGATTGCTTATGTATTTTAACACATTATTCTTATCGAATCGCAGTGTAGTAATCCGACCATATTACTTTATTTTATTCCTTTATTTTTATTACCTTTGAGCTGATACTGTTTGCAATAATTTCATATATCCAATTTATAGATCTAGTATTATATTCTTGTTATATGAATTCGTAGAATTAAAATACGTACCTATATTATTTATATTATTTATAGATCTAGTTATATGAATTTTTAGAAAGCTAATACGCATTCAATAATTGTGTCTTAGTAAACACGAAACTTGTGTTCCGGTTTACCATGACACACACGTATATTCTGGGACTACGTCCATGATTAGTTTTATATAAAAAGGGTTGTGGTAGTATTAAGATTCAGACATAGTTAAGCCTCAAATACGCATGGACCGGTGGCGTTGTTCTATACTTAACAACACATCGGGCTAGTCGTTAATATTATTATTTTACTCTGTCTCAGTTAATAAATAACTTGATTTTCAAACTTATAAAAAACGAGTTGTTTATTTACTACAAATTTCTTACGCTCTCCGAAGAAGATAGACGACAAAGTGGACTTCGTCGTTAAATCGTGTTGAGCCATCTTCACCAGGACCGGCTCACTACAGCAGTGACATCGAGTTTTGACTTTGGTAAGGAGACGTGTGGTTTTACTTTAATCGTTAAATTAATATATTAATATAATATTCCACATTCTCGTGTCCTGTACTCGTATGCTTGTAGTATTAATTATAAAATATGAAAATTGTGACATTGCACACTCTTATGTGTACGAGTATATAATTATTAGTACGGACAGTATAGGTCCGTAACAATCAATTACAATAGAAATAAGTGAAAGTGATAGCAACCTTTTTTTCATAGTGGTAGCATACTGTATAATACTTTTATGGAATATAAGTAATATAGTAGTATAGTAGCTATATTATAAAATCATACAAATGTCTTGGTGTTCAGTGAAGAGGTGTTCTGGTGGAAGAAGGCGTAAGGAATTCACAAATATAGACCGTAGTCACATTCGTTTTCATCGCTTCCCACAAGATACACAATATCAAAAAAATGGTTCTATGCAACTGGTAATCGTAATTAAAAAATAAAACAATGTATGTTTTTAAGCAAACTTTTGATATACATTTAAATAAATATTCAAGCATTTGTATTTTCTTTAATAATTTATGGTTTCCTTAAAGTTAGTTTTACTTACGGCTTTTATATGTTCTTTACATTTTGATGACGATGCATATTGTAAGCCATTAATAGAAAGTTTATTAAACTATTTCTCAATGCATAAGCGAAAATTGAAACTTGATGCTATTCCAAAGCTTAATTGTCACCTTTCTAATTTTATAATGAATGTAGAGGATAACTCTGAAAATATTTCAAATTATTCTATTAGGTCAGTACAAAAAGAGTTTAATTGTGTAAATATATACATTATTTCAAAAAACATTAGATTTTACTTATTACAATTTGTTATTAAAGCAGTTATGTTACTGACATGGAAATAGAAGAAATTGTTGTCTCTCTAGATGAATGTGTAACAGTACATAATTCATCTTGTAGTACATAAACAGATGATTATGATCCACATGAGATTGACATGTATTTAATTAATGACATTAATTATAAAACATATTATATTAATAAACAAATCATAATTTAATTGCATAAATTACAAAAATTATTGAAAGAAGCACAGAGTAAAATTAAGTAATTAGAGGATAAATTTAATAAATTTAAAAATATAAACAGTTACCAACAACAGCAAATAATTAATTTTAAAAAGATAAAAATATGGAAGAACAGCTTTTTAACATAAAATTTCAACAAAAACTCTCTGGTATCTTATATCAACTCAAATTGATTTAATTTTAAATAAAAAAATATGTATATAAATGGTCCAATAAAGATATATCATCTGCAATTGGCTTAAGAAGTATATCCCCTAAAGGGTACATATATTCAAGAGAAAAAAAGTCGGCAAGTAGGGTACCGCTCTGCTGTACATTAGGGGGTAGGGTGGACCTCGGACTAGGGTAGATTAAATTTGAATGCAATGATAAGTATCATTGTATACGAAAAACGATTCTGAACGGAGATGATTTGTCAGTCTATAATATATTATAATTAAATATTGTCATATATTCTATTTTGAAACAAATATTCCGATTTCATACAAATTTAAAACTCAAACGCTTAAAACATTTTTCCTATAATGACTTAAAATTTTCTCTATAGCTTTTTGAAGCAAAACTTATGGAAAACTTAGTGTTGAATTTTTTAACGTTAGATATAAATACAAACAATTTTATGAATTTTGAACTACAAAATAATTTGCAAATATTCATGATTTTGACGAATTTTTGTCAAAATTTGAACTTTAAATGCTAATAAAAAAAAAATTGTGCCTATGTATTCTTATAATTTTTTAATCACTATAAAAATAACATATGAGGAACTTTGTATACAATTTACAAGTATTTTGATAGGGCCAAAAAAATTTTATCGACACTTCAAAAAAAATTTTTCAGAAAAGTTGAAAATTTCAGTTGTCTATAAATAGCTCAAAAAAAGTCAAAATATTTTGAAAATTAAATCATGTAAAGAAAATGCCAATCTAAATAACTGGTAAAATTTTCAAGTATCTACGACTTATACTTTTTGAATAATAACAAATATCAAAAATCGTTTGAGGCTAAACCGTTATTTAACGCGGTTTTGTAAAAATTTAAATTTCAAACACTCATAAAAATGGAAAAACGGCAATTTTTACGCAAAACCAGTTTTCGACCAAATCGATTTTTTTTATGGTTGTAATTCAAAAACTAATCACTGTAAATACTTGAAATTTTCACCAAATGTTTATGTCAGTGTTACCTATATACAGTTCAATTTTCAAAAAATTTTGACTTTTTTTGAGTTATTTATAGACCACTGAAATTTTCGATTTTTTTGAGAAATTTTTTTTAAAGTGTCGATAAAATTTTTTTGGCCCTATCAAAATACTTGAAAATCTAATACAAAGTTCCTTATAAGTTATTCTTATAGTGATTAAAAAATTATAAGAATACATAGGCAGAATTTTTTTTTATTAGCATTTAAAGTTCAAATTTTGACAAAAATCCGTCAAAAGCATGAATATTTGCAAATTATTTGAAGTTGAAAAATCATAAAATTGTTTGTGTTTATAACTAAGGATTAAAAATACAACACTAATGGCCGGTTTCACCATGTAGAGTTAAAGTGTGAGTTACCGGTAACTCGAAGTTAGCGCGAAAAAGTAATTTCACGACCCAGAGTTAAGTGATAACCCCTGGTTAATGTAATTCTTGACTCTTGGATTTTAACTCCTGATATTTCTAGGTAATAACGAGCTAACTCTAGGTTATCAATGTTATAGGTTAGGTATTTTTTTTTGTTTTGTCGATGTTGTCGTGTACTAACTAGTGTTTATAAACTTGATTTTATAAACCTTTGGTTTTTAACCGGCCAACTTTTTTGTTAAATATGAATCAAAGAATATTATTTGATTATTATGAGGATGACGAGATTGGCGAAGCGGTTGTTGCATTGCAACAACGCCCACGAATTTTTTATGAACGAGTAAACTACTTGGAATTGTATGACAACCATGACTTTATAAGCAGATTTCGAACTTCTAAAGAAACGTTTCGCACTCTATTGAGTTTGATAGAAGCAGATATATCTCCACCTTCTCAAAGGTTAGTAACTTTTAATTACAGTTAAATATAGTTGCTATCAAAAAACAATCTTCTCTATTCTTAAATTTTATTTTCTTGCACCTAAGATATTATGTTTTGTTTCAGGAACAGAGCTATATTAGCACCTTGTAAATTATACATGATGCTGAGATACCTTGCAACAGGATCACTTTTATTAACTGTCGCAGACTTTACTGGTGTTAGCGAATCCTCGGCTTGTCGATACATTCATCAAGTTTGTAGAGCCATAGCAAGGCATAGATCAAAATAAATTTATTTTCCAAAAAATGCTGTTGACATGAGAAAAGTTGTTAGGGGATTTTACAACTGTAGTAGGTTCCCTAGAGTGGTAGGAGCTATAGATTGCACTCACATCAAAATTCAATCACCAGGTAAGCAAATAACTTATAAAATTATAAAATATATATGTTGTCATAAATGTGTTCTGTATGTTTAAACTATGGTTTGTCATGAATATTGTAGGTGGAGATAATGCAGAAACATTTCGAAACAGGAAAGGTTATTTTTCTATCAATACACAATGTATTTGTAATCCGTGGCTTAAGATTATGGACATAGTGGCACGATGGCCAGGGTCTTGCCATGATCAAATTATTTTTGATAACTCTTTAATCAAAAGTAAATTTGAAACTGGAATTTTAAAAGGATACCTATTAGGAGACGGTGGTTACGAAGTTAAGCCTTACCTAATGACTCCTCTACTGAACCCTACCACACGGAGCCAGCAGTTGTACAATGAAAGCCATATCAGGACAAGAAATGTTATTGAAAGGTGAATATTAAAATGAAACACATACAAACAAAGGCATCATCATTTTAAATATATTACTTTTATGCAAACCATTCTTTCTTACCTCTGTTTTGAAAATACATTTTTTTTTAAATGTATTAAAATAGTATAATACAGAATTTAAAATGTAAAAAAAGCTTCAACTTGTATGTAAAATGTAAACACCTAACTTTTAAATCCTTTTGATAGTAAATTTTAAATTTCACATTCTTTTTTTGTGAAGAAATTAAATAATTATAATAAATAGGGAATCTTTAATATGTTAATCTTACATAGCTAGGTTTAATAATTATTAATTTGTATTAAAATAGCTCAACAGCTAGGTTTTGTTTATATTCTAAAATACTTTTATTTTAATAATAGGTACTAAACAGAATTATTTGAAAATAATTTTTAATCATCCAGGTAAAAATTATATTTACATTATATAAATGTACATTATAACTAAAATAATTTCTTATATTATTTATAAATGTAGGAGTGCTAGTTTTTAAATAAATGTCATTATTCATTAGTCGATGAAAAAAAGTGATTTTAGACTAAAAAGCCAGACAAAACTGAAGGAATTTGATTTGACGGATTTAAATTTTTAAAACTGATTTTCATGGATTATCAAGTTTATTAATTATTAGGTTTCCACCGAGATGACTTTGAATACCTATCTATTTTTTTTTCAGCTGTGATATCCATAAATAAAACTATAATATTTTTGTATTTATTTTACACATTAATACGCCCATGTACTCGTATATGTACTATCACTCAAGGTAGTTAAACAACATTATTGTACTAAATAGTAATATAAATAAAGTTAGTCATGCAATGGGTGTAGATTGCAAATGGATGCTCAATTTAACTTTTATTGCACGCTACCAAACTGACCCTTACATACCTAGCTTCAATCATTGTCTTTGAATTTAAATGGCAAACAAAATTATCACTGAATATTTTTTTAGAACTGAATTCTAATTTAGAGTTATTTTGTTATAATTTTGCAGGTGTTTTGGTGTTCTTAAACGAAGGTTTCCTGTGCTGAGCAAAGGAATAACAACTAGCCTAATTAATACACAAGCAATAATTGTGTCGTGTGCTATTATCCATAACATGTGTATTGACCTGCACGATAAACTTCCAAATGACATCCTGCAAGAGGGCTACGATATTGAGAATATTATAGAAGCTAATCTTCCAAATTTAATAGGGGTTACGAGAGGCAGACAAGAACGAGATCGTCTGATCAGGGATCACTTTGGCAATTTAGAGTGAAGTTGGTCTTATATTTATGGCTTAAATGCTCTAAAAAATGTAAAATGCACTATTTATCATAATATATTATAATAATTTTTGCTACTACTATTATTATTATTATTATTATTATTATTATTATTATTATTATTATTATTGTTGTATTTTTATCATGTTTAAACTTCTATATGCTATTTAAATTCAATTGTTTGTGTTAAATTGTTGTAAAGGGCTTCGCCCGTTAGTATATATATATATTATTATTAAATAAATAAATAAACATTAAGATTCATTGTAAATATGTATTCATTATTTTTATTATTAGTTATTATGGGTCTTTATTTTTTTTTTTAAGTACTTCTATTTCCAACAACATTTTTTCTATTTCTAGTTTTAATTTTTGCTCTTCCAAAATAACATTCCTCTTTTTGACTTCATTGATTTTAAACTCCTGCTCTAAACATTTAATCTGCAATTCGGTTAGCTGATCTTTATGATTTAATAATTTTGTTGCCTCTGCAGTCCTACTCTTGAGACGTTTGTCTGAAAATTTATTTATTATTATTAAAATTTATTAGGTATGTAAAATAGTATTATACAAAATTATTTTAGAATTTGAACTTGCTAACTCACTATTGCTTCTGAGAGGAGTGCTTTTCTTGTATTTTAAATTATGAGGTGTAACAAAATTCCATTGCAGTTTTTTACTGCTACTTGCACCTTAAAGAAAGTTACATTTCAAAATTTATATTATTGTAAAACATATAATTCATATATACCTTGATCACTCCACAATTCCGTCTGTTTGGCATTAGATGTAAAATGTTGAGGTGTTATAACATTCAATTCCTGGTCTTTACTGGTACTTGCATCTTAAAGAAGGTTACATTTTAAAACTTATATTATTGTAAAACATATAATTCATATATACCTTGATCACTCCACAATTCCGTCTGTGTACTATATAAAACTGTAGTTGACTCTGGTTCTGGGGTATCGAAATCATCAGGCATAACTAAAAAAAAAAAATAATATTTATATTCTATTTAACAAAACAAAATTGTAACTGTTATATTTTGAAACATAAAATTACCAGTAACGTAGCAATCATCATCATCATCATTTTCTTTGTGTTCATCCATTACAGCGTCTAAAAAACAGTCGAAATGGATCATGAAAACTATATAATTCTTCCTATTTAATTTAATAATATAACAATATAACAACCTTTTTTTAAAATAGAGACCTATGGTCACCATAACTACAAAATATAATATTACCTACCTATTACATCATTGTCATTATCAGTATCAAAAACAGAAGCCATGCCTTCGACAGACAGTTGGATAATGCTCTTTATTTTTTCCTCGACATCATCAAGGGCTTGAGCCTGGTTTTTTCCACCACCTGTATTTAGACCTTCTAATCTTTAATATGACAGAAGAAAATTTACAAAAATGAAAATAGATGTGAATCGTCACGACATAAATCTCAATCGTACTTACCTTATTGTCGCACTTTTTTTACGTACAACTTTTTTAAAATTTTTGTACTTCAGCTGTAATTGTACAACAGTCCTTGGCACTAATAAACCGACACTGTTGAACTCTGCAGCAAGTTGAGTCCAACACAACTCTTTTTCCTTCCACATAACAGCATCAGTTTTTTTATTTTCAATTACTTGTTCGTATTTCTTAACAAGTTCAACAAGCAATTCTTCCTCTGTTTTACAAAAATTAACATTTCTTTTGCGTTTTGTTTCCATATTAAAATTGGCAGTAGCAGAAAAAACAAAGCACAATAAAACACGACAAAAGACAAAAGAACTTAATTAGTTAACTAATTACAAAAGTAGAAAACGCAAATGAATTTGAAAAAAACGGTAATCTAACAACTTAATCAAGCTTATTAAAGGCCTCTGGAACAGGCCAATGTATGGGCCAATCGTAAGCTAACCTCAGATTAACTAACTCTCACCTATAAACCCGTGGTGAAACCGAAAAAATTATAACCCTGGGATACTGGATAACTCGGAGTTAACTAATCTAAACTTTAACTCCTACGTGGTGAAACCGGCCATAAGTTTTCCATAAGTTTACCTTCAAGTATCTATAGAGAAAACTCGAAGCATCATTATAGGAAAAATTTTAAGTGCGTTTGAATTTTAAATTTTAACGAAATAGCGTAACGATAACGATTTATCCTCAAACGATTTTAAATATTTGTTATTATTCAAAAAGTATAAGTCGTAGATACTTGAAAATTTTACCAGTTATTAAGATTCTCGTTTTCTTTACGTGATTTAATTTTCAAAATATTTTGACTTTTTTTGAGCTATTTATAGACAACTGATATTTTCAATTTTTCTGAAAATTGTTTTTTTATGTGTCGATAAAATCTTTTTGGCCCTATCAAAATACTTGAAAATTTAATGCAAAGTTCCTCATAAGTTATTATTATAGTGATTAAAAAATTATAAGAATACATAAGCACAATTTTTTTTTATTAGCATTTAAAGTTCAAATTTTGACAAAAATCCGTCAAAAGCATGAATATTTGCAAATTATTTGAAGTTGAAAAATCATAAAATTTTTTGTGTTTATAACTAAGGATTAAAAATACAACACTAATGGCCGGTTTCACCATGTAGAGTTAAAGTTCAAATTTTGACGAAAATTCGTTAAAATTATGAATATTTGCAAATTATTTTGTAGGTATAATTCATAAAAATGTTTGTATAGGTAGCTAAGAGTTGACAATTTAATACAAGATTTTTCATAAGTTTAGCTTACAATAATTATAAAAGAACTTAAATTTTGGTGTATTCAGGCCATTAAAACATAAACCACCTTTTTCACCAACAACTGGAAATTATATCCTAGGCTGACAAATCATCTTCGTTCAGAATCGTTTTTCGTATACAATGATAACTATCATTGGATTCAAATTTAACACTCCTATAATATATAATAATGATCCATACGGCACCTAATGTACAGCAGAGCGGTACTCACTTGCCCGCTTTTTTTTTTTTGTTTTTCTCGATTTTTTTGAAAACTGTTGGAAAATGTTAACCTTGTAAAGTTAACTAAACTGTTTTTTACCTCTATAATGCACCAAGGATATTCACTTTTACATCGGAAACCACCCCCATAGTTTGAAATTGGAGCATTATTTCGACTAGTTATGCTGTACACAGACACACACAAAAAAAAAAAACATACATCATTGTAAAATCAATACATTCTTCACTCCGTTCAGAATCTAAAAAGAAATATCCTTTACCAGGTATTCATGTTTAAATAAACTTAATTAAACATACAAACATACTTTACAATTTCAATTATTACCTGATATTTTTCTTAGCTTTATCGACATTGAGATCATGGGCTTGTAAATTTTCAGTAAACCAAGGTATATTACACACAATTTTGTCACTGTTAAAAGCTAAATGTTAGTTTAGCAATATTCTACCACAACATTCTACTTGTGGACTACATGAAATCTCAAATATCTGACCTTGTAGAAATATGATGCAGAAAATATCGCTGAAATTAAGAAACCTAAGGAGTGAACATAAAAATATTATATTTTAACACTTATTATTGTAACATAATTTTTTTAACATTTATTATTGTAACATAATTTTTTTAACATAATATTTTAACATTTATTATTGTAACATAATTTTTTTAAATAATATTTTAACATTTATTATTGTAATATAATTGTTCGCGCCAAAAGCGAATCGCTTATCGTCGCGCCGATGTGCTCGACGATGCCGTCCTATCTCTCTCCCGTCTCCTGCACTCCACTCCATCCTATATGTTTAATTGTTTAATTATTATAATATTATTGTTATCTGTATATTTATTCTCTTTGTTTCTTATTATATTATTTAATTATTGTTCGGCCTTTTACCGCAGATGTTTGATTATCATATTTTTTTTCTTATCTTGGTATCTTGTTTCGTACTACTGATGTTTTTTTTCATTATTATTGTTGTTCTTCGTCTGCGGCCAACGCCCTTTTTTTGTGTATGAGTTCTTTCGTTTTATATATCTTTTTTATACGGTCGCTCTTATAGCACCTCCTTTTTTTGTTGAGTCGAAACACTTTTGTAAACCATATCTTCTTTAGTATACCCTAACTATTAGGTATATATATCGAAATTGTCGGTATCTCTGATCTCTCGTTGTCACTGCGACACGAACAACTATTATATTATATTTGGTATTATACAAAATAAAATCAAACTGACTCCGTCTAGAGCAATTGAGTGAGTTTTTTTCTTATTATTTTTTTTGTATTATTATCCTGGTCACAAGTGTGTGATTGAGAGCCGTACAGACTCTTCCCACAACTCACTCAACCGCAATCGTCATTCTGAGACAACGTCGATTTTGGGTCTGCAGTCACTCATCAGCTATGGTAACGGGTCTGCTCCGCGTAAGTCCGCCAGCACCCAGTGTGGGTGTGTGAGAGGCCACCCCGGGTCGTCCAGTCGGGCCAGTCATCAGCACGCTGACCATCTGCCTTAGCTCTTAAGTTACTACTAAGAATTAATTTTAAGTACTGCCCCACATATTGTATCTGTACCCTGTGGTCATTGCACCAGACCGGATCGACCACAGGGCCCCGTCCCCCTTAAAATAACCTTTATCATCCTTCGTCCCGTGTTCTATGACTAAATCTCTTCCCGTTCCTCCATTGTCATCGTCGTGCGCATAAATTTGCCTACTCGACATATATAAGGCGCGAGTATATTCGGTTGCCTACCCGCCCCTTAATCGGCATTTCGAACCAGAGTTGGCCGATTGTTGGCCTGCATTGGTCTCGGTCAGTACCGAGTGGTCCTTCGGCCCATTGTGTTGGGCGCATACATAATTTTTTTAACAAATATAATAATATTTACATTTTAACATTGTTTTATATTTACCTTCATTTTATCCGAAACATACTACAACATAATTAATTATATATATATACATCAAACAAATAACATGGTTTTATAAATAAACAGTTTACAAAAATGGAGGGTATAACTATTCCATTAAACATTGTACAAGCAATCTATGTAATTCTTTATCTGAATCTGTCCATGGCTCCCCATCAGAATACAACAGCAAATCGAGTCCAGGCCAATACTCAGATTCATCTTTTCTATAAAATTATAAGTAAAATTAGTAAAATTATTTTTAAATATAATTATGATAACTTACTCTATACAGTAGTGCCCATGAGATAGTGTGTTTATTTTATCATCTAGCACAACCCGCTTATCATCATAACTGTTGTGCATCAATTTATTTGTTTTGATTGTCAACAGCTTGTGCTTAAATGATCTAATAGACACATTTTCTTGGTAAGCCTTCACACCGGCTTCCCCAAACAGACATTTTCTGTGGTCCTCTAATGTCATGTGATTCTTAACCACATGACGTCGGACCCCCTTAGCTTTAATGCTCTCCCTTCCTGCAGTATCGGACGTATTTGATGAGTGAATCTTATAGGCATAAGATTTCGCCCTCAACGCACAAAACTCTGATATAATATCACCCTTTGACTCGTCAGAAAAAAAACCCGGCACCTTTTTACATGATGTTGTATAGCACGGATGGTTAGATGGCAAGTCTGCCGTGTCTAACCTATCCATCAAGTTTGGATTTTCCAACAAGTCAGAGTAAAAATCATTAGTCATAATGTGATACACTAGTGAATCTGTAATAATGATATTAATTAATAAATACACAAGAGAAGAGTTTTAATATACATTTACCTGTGTCAGTATACATAAGCGTAATGTCTTCACCATAGTGCCTCTGCATCACATTATAATGATAATCATACATCAAAGTTTTGCTAATGTCCAATACCGCGAATCCTATAGAAAATAAAAAATAAAAATTTATTGATCAATGTATAATATAAAATATAAAGTAAATTTTTAACAATATTTATAGGTTTATCAAATTTGATTATTTTATTTTCTAAAGTGACAGCGCTAAGGGTATCGCTATATCTTGTACAATGTTTAAATGTAGTTTTATTTATAAGTTTTTGGAGTCGGCGCTCGCATGATACCAACTCCATTTTTATTTCCTTGCGTTAAGATTGCATCGTTTTCCCTGTAAAAAAAAAAAAGTTAAAAAAAAAAAAAGTTGAAAAAAAAAGTTGAAAAAAAGTTTTAAAAAGTTTAACAGTAGTTACCAAAAATCGCATTATTCATGAGCTTAAAAAAATCTTGTTCAAAATCATTTCTGGCTTTCTTTCTCATCTCGGTATTTAACTGAATATACTTGGCAAGCCAATCCGACTGGCTAAACTCCAAGACTCTATGTACCTATAAAAAAAAAAAAGTTAAAACATTTATTTTAAAATAATGTAAAATGAAATATTTACCTTTTCAACTATCAACCCGTTATCAATTGCCTGCTGCAGATTCCTATAATGCACAATATAGTTTACTTTAGGCTCAAACGTCGCCATAAGTTTCCGCACTTTTGAGCCTTGTGGTATACTATTTTGTGGTAGGAATGGCAGATCATTATGCTTATCGTGCAAGTGTTTCGGGTATGATATATCTACTTCGTATACACGACCTCAACCCAGTTAAAATTACCATACGGCATGTACTCCGACATTGCATAACCGTACAAGTTGTTACCTATTAAAGTTTAAAAAAATTGTTAAAAAATGTATAAAAATGTATATAAAATTATACTTACAATCTTGATACACCAACCAGGATTTCTCTTTCGTTTCGTCATAATTCGGGGACTTAAAATTATTGGCTTTTGCATATCGCATGCTCGCTTGTACCAAACCACCACGAATACCTAAAAATTAATTATATAAATTATTATAAAAACATTTTTTTTTTACAAAAATAATATTGATGTACTGACCATTCTCAAACATCAGCAACATATCGTAATCAGACAAAAGTTCTAATTTTTGACCTGTATACTTTAACATCGCGTCAAAGACCAGGCCTGGTGCTGTGTAATAGTGGGCTGCGTCCAAATTATACGTGGACATGCAAACGTCACGGAAGTTTTCAAAAACGTCGGCCAGCAACAAAACATGGATTTTTAAATATAAATCGCTGTACTCGCCCAACGTCTTGCACTTGAAGTTGTCCCAGACCGCCTTCGCGTGCTTGAAATCTTCCTCTTTAATCCCCGACTCGGTTAGTGTACTATAAAAATCGTCCTCTCCCGGTAAACATGACTCATTCAACTTGTCCCAACTATCTGTGTACTCGTACGGGTAAACACCTTTCCGAGTAACAAGAGGCATATCTTCGCGGACAAAATGTTTAGCTGTCTCAAGGAAGTTTTCGAAATTTTGTGTAATTAAGTTTTCAGCCAGAGACGATAAACTAGACGCCATAAACCTGAACGTATCGATAAACCGAATAGTGAACTTACTACTTATATGTTTTGTAAAAGATATAAATTTCTCTTCATTATTCGGAATAACGGATATGCTTTCAGTATCAAATCCAAGTTCAGTGACTATGAAATGTGAGTCATAGTTGGAAAGATTATGAAAAAATACCGGTACAAATTTAGGCTGTTGTAACTCTAAGTTACACTTTGAACACAAAGTTTGCCTAAATTTGCCGTTCAGATGATTATGATCTATAACTTTTTCGCCACTGACTAAAATACATTTACACAAATTACACGTATTACACTCTTGATGTGTTTTTTCTTCCTCTGCGGTCATGGTCAAAGGAATGTTAGTTTTCATTAACTTTTCAATTTTCCAACTGACCGCAACTATAGCCTCAACAAAACATTTCGCTACGTCCTCATGTTGTTCGTCGCCTCTGTATACTACCGGCACTGTAGGTATTTCATATTCTTCGATGAGCTCCGTCGGCACGTCATCGCTTGCCTTAACCAAAAATCCGTAGCTCATCGCCTCATGTTTCTGAATAATTTTTGTATTTCCACCCTTTACCTCGTCCGTTTTCACTAATAAGGCCTCGAAATCAGCGTAAATAACAAATGGTTGTCTAACGGTATTTTTCCATTTTTTAAAATTTGTACATTCCCCCTCTTTTGCCATTTCCGGAAAAATAGGCTTATGTACCCCACAGAATAATTTGTGCTCTTCCAACTCCTCACGTCCATTAGACTTGAACTTTAGTAGTCTATTATCAAAAGTACAAAAACATCGCTTACAAAAATATACCGAATGTTCATATCTAGTTTTTTGCGACCGTACGAGTCGCGACAAACTAAGTTATATACGTGTAGTGCGAGATGTCATCACTCGTTGTAAAAAGCAAGTCAAAATGGTCCGACTTCTCCTCATCTACTACACGAATTGGGTATACATTTTAAGTCGGATATTTTTTTGTCGGAATAAATTTTTTTCAAGGCCGTAAACATTTATGGACTCACGTGTATTATTTTTTTCGGATTTTTTTATATCAGATAAAGGCGTTGGAAAGGAAATGCCTTCGAAATTGTACTTGCCTTCATGTTGTTTATAATTGTCACCGACACGACATGCCACCGGCCCCTTTACATATCTCGCGAGAATCGCCCACTTGAAACATTGCTGGTCTAAATTTTGAGGGTTAATAGTGGCCCGTTTCCTATCAATAAACGCAGGCAACTGTATGTATGACGATCCTCCCATAGGCATATATTTATATGTAGTCAACATTAACCCGTCTATGCTTTTTAATGTAAACCCGCTCCCTCTACTTGCGTATGTTTCGTTTTCACTTAACAATTTATCAAACGCCCCCTGTATTATTGTCGAAATATCGCTATCTACAAAAATCTCGACCGCAGATGTTTTAAATGCCCTATTCTCCATTGAATTAGGCACTGATGGAATACTATAGCTGGCCTCAAGCTTTTAAAGCTTGAAACTTTTAATTGAACTTAATAGGGTGCTCCTGTACTCGTGTTTTTAATTCGGATTCGAGAGAGCGGAGAAAGTCAGTATAATTTTGGATACCCCCCGTATTTTTAGCATAGTACCACACAATTTTTCGGGCTTTAGAGGCTGAGATTTCTACAAAACCGGAGGATTGTACAAAATGTATACGCTTTTTTTTCGACCTAACAGCGGATGAGGTGTTGGCGGTGGAAACGCGTTTACCATTAACACCGGTAGTATAAGAATCTTAAATTTAAAAAAAAAAAAAATTGTTAATCCAAGGTGGACAAATAAAATCGTAGTCTTTTTTAAAAAAAATCTAATTAATTCGATCGTAATAAATAACACTAACCTTTATTAACGTTCTGCACTTCTTTTTCAAAATTTTCCATGGCTGCCATACAAATGTCGTCATCAGACATTATGTTTGAACAACCAGCCTGAATATCAGGAACAAAAATTTGCGGTGCAATTTCAATACAGTATTCTCGATCCTCCTGTTCTTGTTCAAAGTTGTCCATGGCAGCCATACAAATGTCATCATCTGACATTATGTTTGAACTGTCGGTTGGAACAGCAGGTCGGTTAATACGAGGTGCATACTTAATAACACTCTCTCGTAGAGGACTCAATGTAGCGGGTGCGTGAAGGATAGCTTAGAAAAATATTACAGATAAACTAATATTGAAAGTATAGAAAATAAAAAAAAAATTGTATAAATACCGTGAACTTTTTTCAAATGTCTCCTCAAGTTGAATTCGTCTTTGAATGTTTTTGCACATACTGTGCATCGGTATAGTATACCAGTATGTAATTTTTCATGTCTATCTAAACTTTTTTTTAACTTAAAAACCGAGGCACACTGCTGGCATTTATACATGATGAAAAATATAACGTTAAAAAATAAAACACTTATAAAATGTAATAACGAAGAGCAGAAGTGTACCAAAGGCGAGGTGTTCGTACAAAGAACTGTGGCACAATGATCCTGCAATGGTGGACAACAGAGCAAGTGCCCAGAAATAGAAATCTCAGTGTTTTTTTTTTTTTTGGTGGGGGAGGGGGTAAATCCGTGTTTTTACTAAAATATTATTTGTTTATCTCAGCCAATATGTTATAGGGTGGGTCCATACTCACCCGCAATAGGCGTGGCGAACAGGGTCCGTGTCCTTGACAATGACCATCGTCTTATGGGACGACCTAAAAACACCTGCATTATATGGCGATCGCATAATACATTACCCATTGTCACAATAAATGGCAAGGTTTATATTCGTAGAGAACCGTTTTCATCTACTATTTTAACCAGAATGTTTGAAATATTTAAATACTAAGTTAAAATAATAAGTCAATTATATAAATGAAAAAAATGTTTATATTACACTGTAATTCTTACAAAAATAATACACTAGACAATTCCTAAATCTCATACATATCCATAAGGTTATTTAATTCCACATTTTCTTCTTCGTTACCCCCCCCCCCCCCCCCCAGTCATCGGATGCGGCGGTGATGGTATTTTCATACCGCTCCATAACCATATTCAGCTCGTGATTTTCGTCCTCATCGTCACCCCAGGAAGAAGACTTGGTCTCGCATTGTTTAATAACCCCGATAATCAAATTGTGAAACTCGCGAGGAGTCTTTAACGGAAGCATGTGTAACATGCTTGGCGACATTGATGATGGGGACATGTCAGGTGAAAAAGCTTCCGGTGGAGTCTAAATAATAACAATTAATTTAATTTCAAAAAAATAATATTTATTTCTTTTTAAAATTAATAACTTACTATAATACTATGGGACTATATGGAATAGTCGTACTCTCTAACATTGATGACGGGAATATAGGTGATTTATCGATTATTTCCTGAATGTCGAATTCATTGTAGTTGTTCGTCATCTAAGAATTAGATTATGTATACTTATAAAATATTTTAATTATTATTGTAAAACCAAATACTTACGTTTAACAGCTTGGACTTGATGAATTTTTCGTTAGCTGAAGAAATCTTGTACTGCCTTATACGCTGTAAAATATAAGACTGAATAATCGAAAACTATGTTTGCTTTTCGTAAAATGTGCCTAACAACCCCACTGATAGGGGGTGTACGTTTTTACTTTGAAAAAATACCCGTCTTTTTCTTAAAATGCGATCTTGATATTAGTTTTAAAAAATGATCATCGAGACCCATATTATATTTCTTTAAATATATTTGATTTTCGAAAATGTATAGTGGCGCCACCCGCTAGTAGGTGTGATGTTATTATATAGATCTTTGCAAATGAGCAACTATAGTTTTTATATGACCCATATTATATTTCTTTAAATATATCAGTTTTGTTAATATCTCTCAATGGGATAGAGTCGAAGTGGGTAAAATATGTTTGGTTAAGTTTGTACATATACCGGTTCGATTCTATCCCAGAATATTATATATTTTTTGCAAATATTTTAAGTGAACACAATAAAATGTATAAATACCAAAATAAATATATGTGTACAATAATATGACATGTACAATAATATGCTATGTACAATTATATATATATGACAACAGGTGGAGGTGAGGGTGGAAATGTGCGTGGAGACATACGGTGACGTAGTAGAAGGACGAGACGAGGGCGGGGTGGTGGGAGGGGGGAAGGACGAGACGAGGGCGGGGTGGTGGGGGGGGGGAGGACGAGACATGACGTAGTTTAAGGACGAGACGAGGGTGGGGTGGGGGGAGGACGAGACATGACGTAGTAGAAGGACGAGACGAGGGCGGGGTGGTGGGGGGAAGGACGAGACATGACGTAGTTGAAGGACGAGACGAGGGTGGGGTGGGGGGAGGACGAGACATGACGTAGTAGAAGAACGAGACAGGGACGAGACAAGGAGGGGGGAGGTGCGTGGGGGCAGCAGAACCGCTATTTATATCCTACTACATATATTATTTTCTAAGTGACTTGTTTTTGGGCCACTATTAAAAAAATTCACGCCGCTCTGAATACGCCAGTTCTCCCACGCCCTCATAATATACCTAGTCATTTATACCTAATACCTAAGTATCACTAACATATGATTATAACTTAATATGAATAATTATACTGGCAATACTGCAAGAAAATATATAACAATAGAACGTTACGAATATAATATTGTTTTAAATTTAAAAAGTTACATTTTAAAATTAATTAATTTGAAATGAATAGAGAACATTTAAAATTAAATACTATTTTAGATTCTGTATTTATTGTTCTTGTAATGTTTTTTTATAATTATAATTAAAATATTATAAATATAATAAATACAAAACATACAGATAATATTCTAAAAATAACATTATATTAAATTAATAAAATCATATTATTATAGGATTTAAAATTCAATATTACAAAAAAAACCTAAAGAGCACATTACTAAAATATTTGAATTTTAACATTACGTTTTTCAGTATATTATAATGTTGTAATAATGTTACAAAAAATATATTCATTATTTAATCAAGTTCTAAAGTTATTATAATATTGATGTTTTCGAATTGCTGTCTGGGGTGTCACACAAATATAATATCTTATTGAATAATATTTTGAGATTAAAATTAGTAAAATGAATGAACGGAGTATAAAATACAAATTACTATGTTTATACTATTTTGAAACATATTTAAATCAGTGGTTTATTTTTTTGACACTGTGAACTACTTGGAGAACTTTCGATACGTCACAGACCACTATACATTTTAGACTTTATTTATTCTCATAGCCAAGAATCAATTGTTTACACATTTTAGAATTTAGGTTATGAATAAATAAAATATAGTGAAATTCCTTATAGCTTACATATTATAATGTTTATTATTGTTCAAGTTTAAGTAAAAGTTTTACATTTATCAACAATTTAACACAAATTACTATCACTGAAAAAAAAAACCAGTCATATTGATAAAAAACTATGTTGGGTTGAAAATAATCTTGTTGTTATAGAGCCGACAAGAATATGGTATCAATTTGACAATTGTATTGTTGAATCTTGGCATAATGTTGATTCAATCAATGAACATTGTTGATTTGACAATGCTCTTATTGATGTAGAACAACATTATTGTTTTATCAATTTGAAAATATTATTGTTGTATTCGCTAGTAGTAAAATTGTCAAATCAATAATCAAATATTGTTAATTGAATCAATTTTAATGTTTTACCAACAATACATCATATTGTTGATTTTTATTTACATATTGTAATATCAATAATTATGATATTGTAAATTACAATATTTTCAATGTTATCTTAATAATTAAATATTATTACCATAACAATAAAAATGTATTATACCTATTATTACATAATTTATATTTTATTATTGGTTATAGGTAAAATAAATACAAATAAAAATTGAAACCATACATATTATATTGAACAAATTATAATATACTTAATCAGTAGGTATTACTTATAATAAATATTAAAATTATTGAAATATAATAATTAATTAATAATAATAATATATAAAAAATTTTTTTTTACCTATTTTATATGAAATTAATATGAATTAATAAAAGTAAAAAACAAATAAATGTAGGTACCTATTACCTATAGGTTTTTATTTTTAATTTTAAAAAAAAAAATTTATATATTTCTTAATTATTAGTTAAATCGGATAATATTTGACCTAATAGGTGACAAGGTTTATCAAATTTTGTAGTAAGAGAAAAAAAGTATTTTTGAATAAATATCCAAACTGCTATTGATTGTGATGGATATTCCAAATTAAATAACTGGAATATCTTAAAACAAACGTCAATTGCATGTAAAATTGAAAACACTTTATATTTTGTAGAATAAAAAAAAAAACAAGTATTTCTTCTTTTGGATCAATTGGTGTACCAACTATTAATATATATGACTAAATAGGGTTCTTTTCTTTGCTGCGGCATGTAATATATTCTTCTATTTCACAGACTGAATATTTTTGAAGACCATAAAGCTGTTCTGTGAGTCTTTGATTGAATATTTCACTAAACTTTTTTTCCCTTTAATAGTCTTTAGTCACTTTTTTGGACGTTGGAACAAATATTGAATGTAATGAATAAAATAACACTATTTTTCCATCTATGATCAAAAATATAAATACATAGAATATAAATAAAGTATAATAGTAATCGTTGTTACAGAAATCCACACCATTTACAAAAATAATATTTACAATAACAGTATAGTACAATATTTAAAAATTACTACTATATGGTACAACAAATTAAAAATAACATTTTAAATTTTGAATTTTTATAAAATCCCTATAAAAGATTATTTTAATGAAATTATAAAGCATAGAAACATCTTATTTTTTTAAGATTTCAAACAATTGGTCTGTAATGGTATGATAGAATTCAATATACCAATAGTTTCCAACTTGTTTATAAGTAATGTATAAATTATTTTATCAAAGGCTTTTTCGAAATCTGTATTATAGTTGAGAATTAGATATACTTAATGCAAGATTGGTAACAGAAAATTTCTCATTTCATAAGTAAGGCATATTAAAAGTCTAGGTAGGTATATAAAAAAATTCTTACTTTGACATAATATGTTTGATGAATTCTTCAAACTCTTAAATAGTGTACGACTTGAATTATCTTTTATTTTTTCATTTAGTAAATCAATTAATTGTTCTGATTTGTCTTCAAAAATTGATACTAAGTTAGGACAGTTGGGGTACAATGTATGAAAATCAATATCAATCTAAATAAACATAATACACAATAACTAATTACTTATGAGTTAGAACTTATAGATGAAATTTAAATATTCATTTACCAGTCTGTATCCAAGAGGTAGTGTATATCCAATCCATTTGTTTAATATATCAGTAGTTGTGAATGCTTTTTGAATTTCATTTAACCTATATATTGTCGTAGCTTTCCAGTTAAACTCAAAATCAGGAAATGAACAATTTTGGTCCTGCATAATTTTATCTAATATGTACTCAATTCCGGTCTCTGGTTCTGGAATTTAATTATAATTATAAACAATAAATAATATATACAAATAATATAAATTTCATTTAATAACATTTAAAAATCCTTACCAAAATGCTTGCGATTTATTGATTTTACAGGAACTTTAACATGATGAACAATTAAAGGTATTAGGTCACTAGTTTTTAAAGCTCTCATAGAATTATAAAATTTTGCATAAATTTTACCTTTAGGATTTTTAGTTATTATTAAATTTTATAATTATTATTTTTAAAGTTATTATTTACTACAATAATTTTGTATTAAAATAGTAAATAGTATGCACTATTTTTGAAATGGAGTACTTAAGTATAGTGTCATATATATATATATATATATATATAAAATAATTTATACTGAAATATAATTTACTTTTACTTCAGATGAAAACATTGCAATTATTTGATTCCCAATATGGTCAGCTAAATTAACTGACATTTGTTTTTTTGTAGTTATTATATATAGCTAATAAGTTAGCTAACCTAACCTAGGGCTAGGATTTATATGCAATAACAAATTGTAAAATAAGCATTTTATTTACCAAAATATGCAAAAACAAATTTTTATTACTTCTAGAGTATTATTATTTATCATAATTCAAAATTTATTGTTTGTTGACGCCACAATCACCGTTTGCACCTGCATGCAGTGTCCACCACCTAAGGCCCGATAAGCTTATCTGTCGGCCGACCGGTCACGGCCAGTGTTGCCAGAAGTTATAACTCTGAAATAGCTGTAGGTTAACTTCAAAATAGCTAGTAATAGCTAGATATAAAATATATTCTATTCTGTGATAATAACCACATTTTCATTTTTCATGTTTACTAATTATTACTGCTCAGCTTGCTGGTTATCAATTATCAGTTGTAACTTAATCCCTTATCAGTAATTTATATAAAATAAAAACAAAATTATTAGGTACTAGTAAATACTATATTCAAAATAAATGTTATGTGTTTCAAATATGCTTATAAATTACAGTAACTTAAATTAAAACCAACTAGGGTCATCAATTATAACTTCTTCGTTGTTTTCAGAGATGTGAATAGTTGAAAAACTAGATTGTATTGAATTAAAAGATGTTGGTATATTTTGTTTTTGGTACATTTCCTGTTTACCAATCTGTTTTAATACGGCATAAGGTAACTCATAATCCGAACAACATTTTTTGTGTCTCCGTAATCCGGCTCTTATTGTAAGAAGTGAATCTAATAGCCTTGTACCTATCTTGTTACGGATCTTTGTCTTTACTAAGTTCATTTGACTAAAAAGTCGCTCCACTTCGGCATTAGACCAAGGCAACACGAGCAATCTTGTAGCAAATTCACTTAGTTCTGAGAATGGATTTGATCCAGATGCATCACGATAATTTGAAACTTCGCTCCAAAACTTTTGAGTGTTTGTATGTTCAATCCATTTTACATTTAAAATATTGTTCCACTGAACTTCAATTTTACTTATTTGATCATTTTCTAATTGCATTAGGTTAGTTAATGGTATGATTGGTTCTTTTATTAGACTTAGAGTGTTTTTTATTGAAAGAACTGAAATATTTTCAAGAATCTGAATGTTATGGGGAAGTCTTTGTTGAAGCTGTTTAAAAAGTAATATTAAAAACTTTTGACATCGATTTCTTAATTGCATTTCTGCATTTGAATCCATTTTCGTATCTTTAATTTTATTTTCAAACATATATCCCAAGTATGGTTTAGAACATACAAAACTTTCAATGTTTTTACATGACAATAAACTTTCTCTACATGTTGGACTTACTAATTTTTTTCCAACTGACTTTACTAAATTGGTCAAATCTGATAATAATTTTGTTAAATCTGCTGAATTTGATTCAAACGATTTGTTTACCAACTGTACCTCATATAAAATAGGTTTTAAAAAATGTAAGTAAGCCAAATTTGTTTCATCATTATATATATTATACAGAACTTCAGCGGTGTAGCAACGTTCTTTAAATCCAACTATATTAAATAATGTTTTCAATTCCAGCCATTGATCCAAAATTCTACTTATAGCGGATTCTACTGACAACCATCTAGTACCACAAGACTTTACAATCTTGAGAGGATCATGACCATCGTTTATTGTTTTATACAAAGTTTTATACTCATTTTGTCTTAATGACGAATGAGCAAACCAATTAAAAGTTTCCTTTATTAAAAAATCAATATGTCTGGGAAATGATTCAGCTGCAGCTGCTGACACAGCTAACTGAAGAGAGTGACAAACACATGGTACTAATATAAGTGAAGGAACATCAACTTTTAGCTTCTTATATACCCCATTATTCACTCCAATCATCACTGATGCATTATCAGTTCCAATGCCTACTAATTTGTTTAATGGCAGCCCTTTATTTATAAGTGTTTGTTTAATAGTATTTGTTATTGTTTGTGCATCACAAGCTTCTATTTCAACTAAACTTAAGTAAGTTGATACAACTTCACCAATTTCTCTGTGTAAAAACATAATAGTTATACCTAAAAATTTGTTCACACTTATGTCTGTTGATTCATCAATTAAAATACTATAGTAACTATCACCAATACTTTGCTTCAGATTTGACACAAAATGTGAGGCTAAAACCGAATTTATTATAGCAGTACATTTTGTTCTGTGCAATGATAAATTTAAGGCTGCTTCACTAGTTTTAAACTGTTTTGCACAAAGTACTCCTAAGTGATCCACAGATAATATCGAACAATGAGCAGCAATAAATAAACTTAAACTCCCTGCAGCTGCATTTGAGGCTACTGAATCTTTAACATATGTTGAAATTGACTTAGACGTCGACACCACTCCAACAGCATTTAAATGTTTTTTTGATTTAGCATGCATCAACAAATCAAACCGCTTGGCATTAATTTCAGTTTTGCAATACTTACATCTGGCTTTAGAGGAATTTGTATCAATTTCAAGTAACCAATTTTTTAAGTCTTTGTCTTGAAGCCATTCTTTACGAAACTTTTGTAAGTATTGTGGCTTACCCATACTTTTACACTTAGCACTTGAATATTATTGAATAATAATACACTTTACACTTCAATATTACGAATACGAGGAATCACTACGATTTTATCTATTGTGAATAACACAATGTTAAAGTACATTCTACAGATAAATAAAATGTACACGGGAATAAGATTCTATTTGTCCTTTGAAATATAAACATTACTGGCAATTCCAATACTAATAATACATATTGGTACTATATTACCATTAAAAGTATTTTTATATTAATCTGTAATTCAACTAATACAAAAAAACAAACATAATAAAACGTTTGGGACCTATGATTATTTACAATAAATAATAGTTATAATATTATTTAAATGTATGCGGGAAATGTTGGTATATTATCATATATTCATATTATGCATAGAACCTTATATTATAAACCATAGATTATAAAGAATGGATAAGCCATGAGCCCTTTATCATTCGTTTTTGTATTTGTTGTGTTATCTATTGCTATATTCTAGCAAAGCTTCCTTAAAGAATTGCTAGTTTTAGCTATAAAACAGCTAAATTGGCAACACTGGTCACGGCGGCGGTGACTCCGCATACGCTTCCCCACTTCCCCAGTACCGGAGACGTAGCCGCGACGACCTGTACGTGTCGTCCGTTGCCGCTTTGTTTGCAACATCATAATATTACTGTGCGTCTGTGCAAACCTCTCCGTACATACGTCGATAAACATCGCCCGTTCCTCGTTGCAGTGCGAAAATTATTATATACCATTATCGCCCGTCCCTCGTCGCAGTGCGAAAGTTTACTATAATATACGATCATCGCTCGTCCGCCAAGTGCGCAAATATTATTGTAGTGCGTGTACTATTGGCCATTATTATTATCATCGGCGACAAACTATCACTACAATGTAGGTACGTAGTGTAGTAACCAGTGATAGTTACTGCACGCTTCTTTTACGACGAATGCACGTTCCGTCGTAGGTTGGAGAGATGAGGTATATAAGTTAACAATAAATTAATAAGATAATTGATACGTTTATTAACTTGTTAAAACAATAAATGAAAAGGCTTTCGTTTGCGTAAGCACAAGTACTTAACTACCGGAGAGCAAGTGACAACACTGACTAAGTCTAACTGACTCTTAACTAACTCTGATTAAATGTATGATGAGGACTCATATTTATATGGAACATGCCGTGATGGATAATAGGATGATCTACGTCTATGAAATGGCGTGATGTGTTTAATCCAATCAGGAAACGGCATTAGTGGTCCGACTCGGTGGCGTGATATAATTATAGGCCACTGGACTTAAGAATTACGTTTTTATACTAAAAACGTCGGTTTACTACAGTAGTATTGCGTAAGTGGTCTAGCTGTTCCGCCACGACATTCACAGCTACATAGTACGTGCTATCAGGTCGTACTATCATTATTATTTATTGTTGATTTGTGTTCGTTTTCGTTTGCAAACGATATTATCATTTTTTTTTTTTTTTTTTTTTTTATTTTACATATGCACATACACAATCTATACATTTTGCACAATAAGCGTATAAGATAAGAGTATAAAAAAAACATGGATTGCTTGAGGAAGAAGCCACCCATTAGTGACACTTACTTACTTGGCGTTATATTTAGGGTAATTGCGGGATAATTAATTTAAATGGTCACGACACCATTTCCTTTTAAGTCTACGTTGTGGATTTCCTGGTAGTGAGAATGTATGTAGCTCTTTTATTAGAGGGTTAGGGTGATTTTCAAGTCTGTCGAAAAACCGTTTGTAAAATAGTTTCACTTCAGTTACAACAGGTAGGATACCTAAATCTTGGTGGAGAGTTTCATTAGAGACGTAGAAGGGGGCGTTAGCGATTTTTCTAAGGGTAATATTCTGAAAGACTTGAATTTTGTTTAAATTTGATTTTTTGGCCGATCCCCAGAGTTGTAATCCGTATGTCCATATTGGCTTAAGGAGAGTTTTGTATACAAGTAGTTTTGTTTTTAGGCTAGTAAATTTATTTTTTGATAAAATTGTTTTTAGCAATCTAGATCGAGCATTAAGGATTAATCTTTTGGCTCTTATATGTTTGTTCCAAGTTAATTTTTGGTCAAGGATTAATCCTAAATATTTAACAGCATTGAGTGGTGGGATTGGTATGTTATTTATTGTAACATTTGGACATTGACCGTGTCTGAGGGTAAAAGTTGTATGAACCGACTTGCTGTGATTTACTTTTACACGCCATTTTTCATACCATTTGGATTGTAAATTTAAATGAGACTGTAAATTAGAAGAGGCTATGATTGGATCGTTATGAATTGAAAGAATTACTTTGTCGTCTGCGTAGTCGGCAACAGTGGTGTTTGGAGTTGTTGGCTGGTCAGAGGCATATATGTTAAAGAGCAAGGGGGAGAGGATTGCTCCTTGAGGTACACCGGCGAAAATCGGGGTTATATTTGAAGTTGATGAGCCGTAACGTATTTGGAAGTGGCGATCTGTGAGATAGGATTTGATTAAAAGAAAGAGCGGTGGGGATAAAAATTTTCGAAGTTTGAACAGTAGACCCTCGTGCCATACTCGGTCGAAGGCCTGGGATATGTCTAAGAAGACAGCTGTGCAATAGCATTTTTTTTCGAGGGATGTACTTATAGCATCAACCACTCTATGGACTTGGTGAATCGTGTTATGTTTAGCTCTAAAGCCAAATTGTGCAGTAGGGAGTATATTGTTTTCGAGTATATGAGGAGACAATCGTTTAAGAATTAGCCTTTCACAGATTTTTGAAAGGTATGGTAAGAGACTGATAGGTCTGTACGAGTTCGGGGTATCTGGAGGTTTTTCCGGCTTGGCAAACATAACTATTTGTGAATATTTCCAGCTTAGTGGAAAATATGAGAGTCTTATGATTGCATTGTAAATATAGGTTAGGAGCACAATAACCTTTTTTGGCAGCCATTTAGCGACTTCCGCTGTGATCAAATCGAAGCCAGGAGATTTCTTACGAGAACACTTAATTATCATGTTTTTTACTTCATTGGGTGTGAAGTATTTTACCGGGCAAGCGGGTGGTTGTGGAGAGTTTAGATACCTTTCAACATTTTCTAAGTGTTGTGGAATAAGGATATCATTATGTGGTTGGAATGTTTCATATAGATGAGATTGAAATACAGCGGCTTTTTCGTTATCTGTGATAGCTAAAGTATTGTCTGCATTTTTTAGTGGGCACGATGGAGTTTTGTATTTAAGCATTCGCTTGGTTTCTTTCCAGAGACTACCATTTGTACTAGATAGTGATTGTAATTTTTGTTCGAATTCATTTGTTTTATGTTTAGTTAGGACCTTTTTCAGTGAATTAGCTAATTTATTGTATGCTGATTTGTGGGATGGGAGCCGGGATGATTGGTATCTAGCTCTAGCTCTACGTTTTTCTACAATAAGGCTCCGAATTTGTTCGGGAACGAGTTGGAAATTAGAATAAGTGTTAGGTGGATTGTCTAGTTTAGTAGCTGCCCAAGCAGCTGACTGTATGAGAGTTGTTAAATTATTTACTGCTTCGTCAATATCAAGATTAGATTTTAGTTTGACTTTAAGATTAACTTGTTCGTTTAATATATTTTGAAATTGTAAACGGTTAGTTTGAGGAGAAAATAATCTAGGTGTTTCAGTACGAGTTAGTGGGGTTGCAGAAATATTGAGTAATACTGAGGAATGATCCGAGTTTAGATCTAATATATTATTAACCTTTAGTTAGGTATGTAATACAAATGTACGTAACTTAGTATGTGGGGTGTTTTCATTGTTCGATATAATAAGACGTAATTTAAATTATTTTAGGGTCACAGAAACATATCAACAATTATTTGATCAGTTAAATAACAGTTAGTAAACAAACCATTCAAAAATAACTTGTCTTTTATGTAATATATTTACTTGTGTATCATGGTTTTTACAAGTTTAAAATATTTAAATTTATATAAACTAATAATAAAATTGAACTGCTAAATTAATAGCTCTGATAATTTATTATACCAAATTAAATACAAATTATAACTGTTTTAGATTAAATAATAAAATGATCCTTTTTATAACAAAACAAAATAAAATAATACATATCCTTTTCAACAAAATAAAATAAATAATAATACTTTTCAAAATAAAATAAAATCATAACATTACGTTTTTTCAACAAAATAAAATAAAAATATAATAAAAATCAAACAGTATCACTAGAATCGTTACCAGATTTTTCTTCTTCCAAACATGATTCACAAATCAATTTCATGTGGTTTTGGCACATAAAATTATTACACTTATAGCACGAACATTTAGTTTTTTTATCTTTGTTTCTCGGACATACTATACACCTTCCAGATGAGCGGTTTTGTGATGAAGATTGTTTCAATTTTTCCACCGGGAGATTAGCATATTTTGCTGCTTCTAAACGTAAACTTCTAGGGACGGTTTTGGTTGTAACTCTTTTTGAAACTTGTAGCTTTAGCAAATCTAGTCCCAACCCTCTTAGAAAAAGTCTTCGAACAGTTTTTGTTTCTGGATTGTTTGATACGAAAATGACTTGCGAGTTTATTCCTGCGATATCTAATATTCTAAAAAAAATTACTAATGGCCATCGTTTACATCTTCTTCCTACAGTATAAGTTCCACACATCTTGTCTACTGTATCAACACCTCCCTTAGTGTTATTATAAAACGAAATGATTTCAGGTTTTTTCGCATCACCGGTTGTAGAATCAATATCATTTGAATTTGAATGCATTGTTGAAATCAAAACTACGTTCTTGCCTTTTTTCGGGACGTACGATAGTGCAGTTATTTGGTTATTATACGCAAATATAGTACTATATAGAATTCTTTTTTTTATGTCAATCAATTCACGGGGAAGTTGAGGTTTATTTTTTCGTAAAGTACCGACTAAAGTTAGTTTTTTTTGTAAAAGCTCTTCTGCAAGAGGTATACTTGTGAACCAGTTGTCAAGTGTTATATTTCTACCTGTATTTTCAATTGGTTCTGTTAGTCTATGAACAACATCTTTGGCAGCATTCGACAGCTCATAGGGTCCTGCAGGCTGTTTTCCCGCATATATTTCCATTGACAATACATACCAAGTTCGAGCATCGCATAAAGTTTGAATTTTTATGCCATATTTTGCTGGCTTGCTTGGTATATATTGTCTAAAAGGACATTTACCTCTGAAAGCAACTAGTTGCTCATCAATTGTTGAATATTCTGAAATTGTGTAAGCATTTTGACAATTTTGAACAAATATTGTAAACAGTTCTCTAACTGGTGCTAATTTATCGAGCTCTTTACGTTGAGCACGATCGTTTATATCATCGAATCGCAAGCAACGCATTAGAAATAAAAATCTGTCCATTGACATGGTAGCATGAAAAATATCTATCCCAGTACCATCAACAGCCCAAAGGTCAACTAAATTTTCCTTGCTGGCACGAAATGAACCAGCTATGATTAGTAAACCAATAACTGCCTGGATTTCGACAACGTCAGTTAGTCGACATAAACTTTTATTTTTATATTTATATTGTACCTTCCTTATATAAATATTAGTGCAATCAGTTATTAAATTTAAAATTACATCATTTACTAGCAAATTAAAACAGTCTAATGGAGATTTCATTTGTTTGGCAATGAATTTAGGACCTGGCAATTGGATAACAATATTTTGAACTCTTGTTCGGACATTTTTAGTAATGACAGATTTTCTCCACTTAGTTTTTTTGTCCTTGCCTATCATAAATTGTTCGTCGTCCTCATCATCAGACGAAGTCGACTTTTCGGTATCCGAAATATCAGAAGGTTCGGTATCACTATTTCTATACACAGGTTCGCAAATATCTGATTCACTGTTCGATGAGTCATCAAAAATATTACAATCGTCATCACTTACCTCTTGCAAAAGCTGCCTTATTTTCTCTAGTTCCTTTTCAGATGTCATACTAGTAAATTTCTTATAATTTATATCACTGTTAAAATACTTCTAAGTACTATTATAAACGAAATAAAAATAACTAAAAAAAAAATTAATCGTAATAATTTTTGAAATTAAATACGTATGTGGGGTATTGAGAACACCCTAAGCTGATAATAATGTTATCATAACTTGTTTATCTTTAAAAATTATGATTTAATGATAGTAAAGTATAGTATACTATATTATAGAAAGATACCGAGGACCTCAACAGTGTGACCAACATAAAATATAATTTATTTTAAATATTACAGCAGTGGGGTGTTAAGAACACCCCTGAATACGCAATTAAAGGTTAACAGAACAGTATAAACTGCTGGGTATTTTTGCAACAAAAATGTCCAGAATATCTGGTTTTTTTCTAAGGGATGAAGGCCAGTAAGTGGGTTTTGGTGGAGAAAGTATATTAAGATTATTTATGTTGATAAAATTATGCAGAACAACGCCACGAGGGTTGTTTACGCGACAGCCCCAAGCTTGATGCTTGGCATTGAAGTCCCCTCCTATAATAAAATTATTCTTAACTATGTTAAAAAAGTCGGTTAAGATGATATTAGTTATATTATGTCGGGGAGGAGAGTAGAAAGCTCCTATGGTAATTGGAATACTATTCAATTTAATCAATATCATACAAGACTGTATGTGGTCACGACAGTAGTTGGGGAGTGGTTGGAAATGAATAGTGGATTTGACGAAGATCGCTACACCGCCATGTGCTGTGTTGTCTGGATGATTAACTTTCAGTAAGATGTACCCGGGTATGTGGAAATTGGAATATTTAGTGCAATGCTTTTCGGTAATGAGCGCAATGTCTATACGTCTGTGATATAATACATTTTGTAACTCGTTAATATGGTTTTTGAGACCGTTTGCGTTAAATTGTAAAATTACGAGTGATTTGTTAGTGGCTAAGCTATTCATTTTTTTTATCTAATAAACTGGAAATAACTTTAGTAAGTAATGTAATTAAAGGGTTAATAATTAGGAGTTTAAATTCGTTTAGGAAACTTGACATTTGTGTATTTGAATCTATAATTAATGGAGGAGTATTTTGGGGAGGAGGTTGATTCTGGGTGGCTTGAGCATACGTTTGAGAATAAGTTGGATAATTGGATGGAGTGTCAGTTGGTGGGTGGCTGTCTTTAACATTATTTGGTTTAAACTTAAGATTATGTTGATTAAAATTATTTGTATTTGGTTTCTTACGGAGCTGGAGCTCTTTGTATGTTGAACAGCCCTTATAGTTCGCCGGGTGATTGCCGGAACAAAGGGCGCATCTCATAGGATCTTGACGCGAGTTTGGGCAGGCAGATGAGTGATGATTGTTTCCGCAGCGGACGCAGCGAGGCATATATCCGCAATATGCTTTGGTGTGACCATAAGCTTGGCAGTTTTGACATTGGCTTATGATCTTTGGCTTGTGAGGCTCTTCAATTTTGATTTTTGTATGTAATAAGGAATCCAGTTGGTATATACCTTGTGAGAAATCTGTGGGTTCTAAGTCGATGAAGAAGAGTGGAAGGGGGTGTTTATTGATTCGGTGTAATACTTGGGTAACTTGCCTTACTTCGAATAGTCGTACTTCCAGTTCGCTTTTAATTAGTTCAGTCGGAGTAGAGGGATGTAGGTTACGCAGAACTACGCGAGTTGGTTTATCTTCATTTAATTGATAAGTGTGGAACTCGGCTTTTTCTTTCCTTAGAAAATGCACTACAGTTCTATAAGAATCTGGGTTCGATGTTTGAATTTTTAATTTATCCGTAGTAGATTTGCAATAAAAATTATCGACGCCAATCAAATTTATTAGTTCGGTACATAAGCCCGGGAAATCTTCGACTCCTTTAATAAATATTGGAGGAGGTGGCTTGTTTGCGGATGAGCAGGGACTGAAGTGGTGGGCTGTGATTATTCGAAGATAATATCTTCATTGGATGTTTCAGCTGCGCTGAGTAATTCAAATCTGTTTGGTGAAGAGAACAGTTTTTTTTTATGTTGCACTATTGGTGATAAAGGGGGATCAGAATTGGAGGAAGAGATATTTCTTTTCTTTGTTTCGATCCATTTATCGTTTGTTGAGTTATTACTCGATTTAGGTAATGTTGTCATTGAACGCTTATCTGGTAATTGTTTATCTTTTTTGTCCTTAGTTGTTGAGCTCATAATTACCCAATTAATTATTAATTGTCGTATATTAGTAAAATTTTTATTATGATAGAAACGCGAGTGTATCGCAGGTCCAAAGGTCACCGCGAGTAACGGTGCCTTGGATGTGAAATTATTTATACAAACAACAGACACTGTACTATTTAGCGCACTTATAGTTATATATACCAAACTGGGTACTCCCTGTACACAAGGGGTCAGTGAGTTGAGCTGACGGTGCAGGGTTTGAAGTGTTCAGAAACCACGTTGAGTAGTAGAAAATACGTAGAAAACGGTTCGGATTAGACGCGATAAATCGAACATAACACGGGACACCGTAAAAGAGTGTGCGTACAGTACGACTGTCCGCGCGTGACTGATATATTATTATTTAAATTATTATTGTTCCCGATCGTATTTGGTCTATTTATTATTACATTTTACTTACAGTGGTCGCCTATGACCATATTAGTACTAACATAAGTTAAGGCCTCGTTTTGTATTATTCAATTTATTTTATTCTCAATATTAGTCCCAATTGTTTGTCATACGCTATTCTTTGTCATTTCATCCATATTCTAATCCTATACTGTTGGTAATTTCCTAGCAATAGTTTTGTTGGGAGTACCAGCCGAAATAAAAACATGAAAATATTAAATATTAGTTTATATTATCACATTTACAATAAATATTAGTTTATATTTTATTATTATTACATTCTACTATGTTGTGTTGTTTCAATAATTTTCAAATACAAACATCCAGCGATTTGAACGTAAAATAGATTTATACTGACTAAAACTCCTTTCCGCATCATACGAGGTTATTGGTGCATATTTAAATAACGCGATTTATCCTGGAGTTAAATCAATATCGATATCTTAGATAGATAAAATTTATACTCTATATTTACAATGATTCGATGGATAAACCAAAAACTATCGATTTTATGAAAAAAACACCATTTAAAATTAACAATAAATCATAAAAATTTGAAAATTTAAGTTAAGAAAAGTCAAAACCCCAAAAATCTTGGTTAGGTTATTTGTGTTTAGACATTGTGTTCAAAATATGAAAAAAAAATTGGTACTATTTAAACGAGAACAAGCCAAATCGTGGACACATCTGACAACCATTAAATTTGGACTTAAGGAAAAAAAACATGCAAATGCATATAAATCTTAGCCCTACAGTTATAACAGTCTCAACTAATAACGATCTTATATTGTCATTGAACATATTGTTTGTCTTATAATAATCAATAATCATTGTTCCAGTTGTAAATGAGGTTAATATATCACCCAGATTTATATTAATATCAACAACAGTTTCTTCTTGAATGAAGGGTTTTGTAATTTTTGGTAGTATTGTGTCCAACTTATTATTTGATGATGCATTCTGAGTATTTTGCCAATTTTCTAAGTAGTGACTAAATTGTATTATAATTGCTAATAGAAATTTATTGAGAAGTTCATTAACATTAACAGATTTCACAACTGCTAGAACTTACATATCAATAATTCATCTAAAACATTTTTAATTTAATTTAAACTAAAAATATAAATATATACCTAGTATGTATTATTATTGAATGACATAAAGATACACTAACCCAGTAACGTTTGATACAGAAATTCTAATCTCCAACTTTTTAGCAAATCATGTAATGGTTGCAAATCGTCAATAGGATATTCATAACCTTGCAATAATGGTATTTGTAGTGTGGATGATTTCAATTTTATATGTTATTTAATAAACAAAATGCCAAGTATTGATCATAGTCACAAACAAGTATACAACAGTATATATATTTATAAATTAAATGAATTATTATTTATAAATTCAATTTGTATGAATATCATTAAAGCAATCTTGCAACTACAAAGCGTCATTAGTTGAAAGGGTATCTGCAATATTGTTTCCAGGGTCCATTATAATGGTTTATAGCCATATACTAAAAACTGTAGGTACTTAAAAGCTATAAAGAATAAATAAATAAAGCAGTATTTACATATTTATAAAGAGTACATTATACAATAAATATAATATATTAAATAAATTATTTTAAGCGAATCATTAACTTCCCAGTAGAAGAAGGAGTTATATTAATGGGTGGACCACTAAATTTATCGATTCTATAAATTTCAAAATCATTCATAACTATTCTTTCATTATTAACTTCAAATGCTTCAAAGTGTAAATGAATGTTTTCTAATTTAATTTGTTTAACTATTATATGAATTTTAATAAGGGGATTATTAAAAACTATTATTTCCAATATTTCTAATAAATTCATTTCTTCTACAAAGCTTGTTAAGTAATATCCCTTTTTATAAATTGTTCTCATAAATTCTATTTGGTTGTAACAAACAAAATTTACAGATGTAAGAGAAAATGTGTCGTATATTTTATCTAAATATAAGCTGTGTACTATATATTTTTCTTTTAAAATAAGTTCTTGATTTCTGGGTTTTAGTAAAATATGAGCAAACTTATACTGAAATTTTTTAGTCAAAGTCAAAGTGATATTTTCCGAGATGGGGTTGCATGTGCATACATATTTAACTCTTTATGCTTACCTTCAAACCTAAAACACCAGTAATGCCTTGGTGGTCCTGAGCATTTGATAATTTTAGGGCAATTAATTAAAAAGTGATGTTTAGGTTTTAATGAATCCTGAAAAAGCCTAACATACATTGAATTGTGCTGATAAATTAATTGTTTAAGATTTAAAATTTTACTTTCAGTAAATTGGAATGAGAGCAGTATATCAACTATCTTAATAAGTGTTAAGAAAAAGTTCCACACTTCATCGTTTTCGGGTATTAAGTTTTCAATTATAATAGAAAAAAAAATGAACAAACGTCATCATCTCTCTCGCAGACATTTTTAAACGAAATTTATTTAAATGCATTTCAGTTATTTCAGAAGATACATTGCCAATTTCAGTAGTATCATAATTAAAATTTGTTTTGCGTATATTTAAAGTTGATAAAGAAAATATTTGTGTTGAAATATAATATTTAATAATATGACACATGCCATAATGGCAAACACCCTCAAATACATCATGCATCACATCTATACAATAATTTTCAACAACATGGGAGCTATAAATTGAGTTCAAAATTGAATCTTTATTAATATCAGTCTCACTAAAATTCATTTTAGCCACGTCCTTGTTATAATTTATAATACTACGCATACATGAAGTGTTTTCTTCACACAATGTATTTGCAATAAACTTGTGGGATTTACAAAATCGACAATAATAATTTGAAGAAAATGATTTACCAAACTCAAGTATACTATTAAGTTCTAGGTTATAATCTAATATTATGCCAAGTGTAAAATAAACATGGAATTCACCAGTTTCAGTTACAATATTTATTCCTTCTTTTTCTAGATAATTAATTTCATCAATAAGTTGTGATAAACTGATAAACATGGGTCATTACCAAACTCTTTTAAATCAACTGATTTAATTAATGCTGCTAATAAAATATTTGACAATTTAGAATTATTTTCAATTAATGGAAAGTTGTAATAAATTGCAGAAATTGACTGATAAGTGAAATGTGATCCCAAAGGATTATTAATTTCAAAGTCGTCAATGTAAATAAAATATGGAAAAACTATCTTGCCCTCATACTGAGATATTTTTTTCTCCCAGAATTTCCCCTGAACAAAATTTGAAAGCAAGTTATTTTCAATTTTAAAACTCATGAGTCGGTCATAAGCAATTTGGAATTTTTTTCCATTTTTAAAAAATTGTTTAGATTGTATCTTTAATGATAAAGGGTTCCTTTAGTAACTTTTTCATTGTAATAAATTTAAATTTAATTTAATAAATATTATCCATGGACTGAAGGACTATGGTCTTTACTATGTGAGAAAGAACCAAAAAATACAACTCTACAAGATATGGAATCTTATTACGATATTTTAAAAACTTCACGAGCTCATTTAAAAGCAGATGGGAAACCTAAAACCTCAAAGTTTCATAAATGGACGAATGTTGTAAAACCTCTATACGATAGAATGAAAAATGAGGAAAAGCAATTAAACGAAGAAATAGATAAAATTAATAACTCAAGAACTCCTCGATTAAGTTTAGCACAAATTACCGATCATTTATCTAGATATAACACTAAACGTAGTAATATTCATAATAATACAACTATACCAAATGATCCATTTGAATTTCGTCCAACACCAAACAGTTCTATGACTACAGATCCAAAGAATGAAAAAATGTTTAATTTTACTGCAACCCCAAAGGTTAAGAGAGGTTCTGGTTTATATAAAGATGTAATACCTCAAACACAATTAGTTTATTATGACGATCCGAATGAACTAGTAACTAGATTAAATCTTCTAACATCATCACAAAATGTTGGTAATACTGGTGTCAATAATGAAATTATATCAATTTTAGAAGAATTACGCGAGAGAAATATTATAGTATAATGACAATCTTAACAAGTTTAGCTGAGGAGTTACAAGGACCAGCGAGAAAAATATTTCCTAGACGAAGCGAAGTAACACGATTTAAAGATGATCTCTGGCAAGCTGATTTAATAGACATGCAACCACATTCTAGACAAAATAATGGTTTTAAATTCATTTTAATTATTATAGATACATTTACCAAGTATGTGTGGGTAGAAGCACTAAAAAATAAAACAGCAAAGGAGTGTATAAAAGGTATAATAAAAATATTAAAAAAAAATCAACCAAAATTATTAACGGAACAGAATTTTACAATAATGAATTTCAAAGTATAATGAATAAGTATCATATTAGACATTATTCAACATACAGCAGTATAAAGGCTGGTATGGTTGAACGCGTTATAAGAACAATAAAAAATAAAATTTACAAATATTTTACATCAACAGGTTCATGGAATTGGATAAATTCAATTATTAAATTAGTATATAATTATAATAATACAAAACATTCAACAATAAAATGTTCACCACACGAAGCTCGGATCAACCCGGTTACAATAAAAAAAAAAACATTACAAATTAATACATCAAATAAACTTAAATTTAAAATTAATGACAAAGTAAGAATATCTAAGTATAAACATAATTTCAGTAAAGGTTATACACCAAATTGGACAACAGAAGTGTTCACTATTTCTAACATTTTAAATACAATTCCATTAACTTATCAACTAAAAGATAGTTCAAATAATATAATATTAGGCTATTTTTATACACAAGAATTAAAAAAAACATTTTTTCCCGACACCTACTGTAGACACGTTCATTGAACGTATTATAAAAAAAAATAAACACAAATTATATGTTAAATGATTAGGTTTTAACAACAGTCATAATTCGTGGATTGATGTAAACGATACTTTAAAATAGTAAATAAACGAACTTGTAATTTAACGAAATGTATCAATCAATATTTATTATTTTAATTGTATAAACCATTTGATTATTACAATGTTTGGATCTATTTCATTTTTATGTTAATTTATTTTTTAATTGATTTCCGAATTATAAATCCGTTAATATTTTTACTACCATATCGCTACTAATCTGGCAATCGATTCAAAACTTTGTCTAAAATAAAATAGAGTTCACTCAGATTTTCAATATCGATTTCTAATTTGGAATTATAGGTTTTGAACGAATATTATTTGGTTTATCAACAATTATTCTAGGTTTGTTCATTCTGAAAAATTAAATGTTATACTGTTTAGCTAATTGTTTAAACATGCATTTTAGTAATAAAAATAAAAATAATGAATAAATAACGTTTTTTGTTTTTTGTTTTTTTTTTTTTTAAATTGTATTTATCCTATATTTTATTTAATTTATATTATTATTTTTATTGAATACTATATCAATTTTATATAATTAAAAAAAATAAAATAAACTATTTTTTTTTAACGATAGTGACCATATGCAATAGTATTAATACCATCACTCATAATAATCCTTTTATCGTCATTCGCACTAAGAGCAATTTTATCTATAGATTTAGAATAAACAAAATGGTGTTTTGATTGTATAAAATTCATAGATTTACATAATTGTTGACTAGCTGAATTATTAATATATGCATTTAATATATTTAAATATTCGTCAAACATCATGTGATTATTACTAACATATTTTTTAACACCCTTAGCTCTTTTTACTTCATCTTTATTTGTTTTATATTCATAGAGTTTAGGACGTAAAGTAATAAATTCTAATAAGATTTCAGATTTTAATTCGTCTTTAAAATAACCTGGTTGATTTTTTCTACGATCACTAGAACAATAGTGATTTGTCGGATAATTTGAAGTATCAAAGTAAGAAAATAATTTTCGTTTTATGTCATCGAAAAAGTTAGAAGTTCTTATTTCGTAAACTAACGAATCAGTATCTGAATACACAATGTTAATTTTATTTCTATACATATTTTTCATTACATTATAATGAAAATCATACATTATCGACTTTGAAATATCCAATATTGCAAATCCTACATAAATAGGCTTATCAAATTTAATTTTTTTCCTTATTCATATGAATAGCCATTAAATTGTTTGTGTATATAGTTCGATCTTTAAATGTTGTTGTCGACATTAATCGATGTGCTTTTTTTTCGTTAGATACTAGAAACATTGACATACGTTTTCCTACATTTTCCATACATTTTCCATAGACACTATTCACTAACAGTTTCCAGAATTGTAGCTCAAACTCATTCCTTGACTTAACCCTCATATTTGTACATAAATTTATATATGGTGCCATCCAACGAGATTGTGAAAAACGCAGAATCCTATGAACTTTTTTCACCATTAATCCATTAACGATGCCATTAACTAACCAGCCTGTTTCAAATTTGTATAGTGAACTACATAATTAAATTTCGATTCTAATGTTGTTAATAGTTTTTTTACTTTTGAATTGGGAGGACATTTATTCTCAGGTAAAAATGGGAAATCATTATGATTGTCATGTAATTGTTTTGGATAAATAACATCTACTTCTAAAATATAACCATATTCAGCATCATCTTCAATTTGTGTTATATCTATTGTCAAATCGTCAAACCATTCAAAATTTTTATGAGGTAAAGCAGATAGCATTGATTTTCCATATAGATTTACACAGTCCAAGTAAGCTATCCACGTTACAGGTTTGTTTGAATCATAATTAATATTTTGAATATTAGGAATGTTGGCTTTTACATGTCTTTTAACTGAATGACAAATTCCACCACGTAATCCATTCTCCAGAAAAATTTGAATATCATACTGTTTAATCCGTTCTAATTTAACATTAGTATGTTTTAACATACAATCGAATGCAAATCCTGGAGCGGTCATAAAATGCGAAGCATCGAGTTTAAGTGTTTGTAAACAAAGATCTCTAAAATTTTCAAAAACATCAGAAAGTAAACATAAAACTGTTGCTAAGTATAAGTCACTATATTCTCCTAATGTTTTTATATTAAATTTTTTTCAAACCTTATGAGCATGCGCATAATCTTCATCACTAATATCTTCATCTTTTAATGAATTATAAAAAAACTGTTTTGGTGGTAAACAAGTTTCATTTAATTTATTAGGATGGTCAATATATTCATAAGGAAACACACCTTTTCGTGTAACTAAATTTAATGTCGACAAAGAAAATATTTTTAATGTTTCTCTAAATCTAGTTTTGTCTTCAGATAAATTATCAGCTAGTGAACTAAGAGACTCTGACATAAAACGAAATGTATCAATAAATTTTATATTGAATTTATCTTGAATAGTTTTACTAAATGATATATATTTTTCTGATGAATTAGGTATTACATGAATATCATTTTCATTACAACCAAGTTCACGAACAATAAAATGACTGTCATAGACTAAGTTATGAAAGTATATTGGAATAAATGAAACATTAGTTAATTCAAAATTACAATTTAAACAAACAGCTGATCTAAAACGTCCTGTAAAATGATTATGATCTCTTACTTTAAATAAATTATCGTTTTTAAATGATTTGAAATTTATGCTCTTCATCAACAGTTAATTTGTCCATGGGTATATTTATCTTATAAAGATTACACACTTTTGAACCTATATCTATCATTGTCTTTATGAAATGTTTTGCTGCATTACGGTTTCTATAAACATGAAGTTTTGTTGGAATTTTATATTTTTTTATTAAATATTTAGGTATAATATCATAATCTATGTTTACGTAAAATGCATAACTCATAGGTTTATGTTTATGAGTTATCAATGTCTTAGGTTTAATGTCTTGGTTGTTTATTATAGGTTTTAAATAACATTCAAAATCAGAATAAATTACTATAGGTATTCGTTGAGATCTTTTAAAATTTTTAAAATAATAGTATCGTCATCACCGTTATCAAACATTACAGGTCTTCCAAGTTTATGTTTACCACAAATTTTTTTATGTTTTTTAACCCATTAATACCCCATAGTTTGAATTTACAAGGAATATTACTAAAAACTGTAAAACATCTTTTACATATAATTAATTTAGATTTATGTTTCGTCTTTTGATTACGAATAAGTCTACAAAAATCATTAATAAAACAATAATGTGACGTTATACCATTATTAATTAAAAGCAGATCGAAATGGTTTTTACTTTCCACATTATTCATATATAATGGGAAAACAATATTTTTATTATCTAAACCATGAAAAAATAAACAGGTATGTCATCAACTTTGTGGTGCGCACAATATGGCGGCTGGCTTGCGCGTATTATCAATTATACGTAATCACTTATCGTCATATCTCTCATAAGCATGATAAATTTAAATATACATATAAAGATATTATTTTTTATTTTATAATATTAATCTTGCTAATCGCTTTTAGTTAATGGTCTAATAAATATTACATAGGGTTTTATATTATAATGATTTTATTTTAGCTCTTTAAACATTCAATAATATAATGGTATGTAAAATCTAATTACAATAATTACAATATTACTTAAGTTTGTTTCTTTAAGTTATACACTTTTGTATTTTATTTTTGTTATTTTGCTTTACAGTATTATAATTATGTAACAAAGCATTATTAAGTTTATTCATTCGAATAAAAGTTCTTGTGCGGATCAAACATTGTATCACTTCCAATGGTAAATTTGTAATTTTGTCTTTCAGTTTGTTTGATAAGTCTTTAATGATGTTTGGTTTATTTGTCTACCCATCACCATGGAGTTCTTTAAACAAATTTTCTAAAATATGAGCAGCGTTGACTAGTGTTGGTGATGGAATTGTAAGATTTCCTTTAGATAAATGTTGAATCCATGATGTCTCCTGTGTACTATTGCATTCTTCATTCTTCAGGTATGGATATTTATGGATGAAGCGATGTGCTACATATCCAGCTACATATTCAACGCACTCCTTTTCTATGTCTCCAAATGATTCTTCATTTTCAATCTAAAATAATGTAGAGATCTTATTTTTTCACAAAATTTAGATTATGTGTATTATTTAACTTAATTTCTGTTTTATATATTTATAGGGTACTGGAAGGAAAAAACATCTAATTTAATTTACTAAATAAGAAACAAATTTACTTAATATTGGTGAAAAATGAGATCCACTAAATCCAGGTAACTTGATTTGAGTACAAATATTTTAAATTGTTTTTATTTTATTTTTTACACTTACATTCTTTTCAAAGAGATCCAGTATATTCATATCCACATTTTTAATTGTAACTGAACCTTCAACACTCATAATATTTGCCAGTTCTTCATTTTGTGAATAGTCAGTTTCATTAATTAATACCTCAGATTACCTAAACATTGAACTAGTAACACACTCTTCACCTGAAATTAAGCTAGTTTCTATGCCATCTTCTGTATTTCTGTTCTCAGTGTATACTGCGGTTGAATGTTTTCCCAAAATGTACCACCTGAGACTAAAAAATAAGATTTGAACAATAATTTATGTTTTAATGTAATGTATATAGAAATAATATAAAAAAAATTGTTATGTACGCATATTTAAATTGTAACGGTGTAATATTATTCAGTGCTGCTCCACAAATTCCTTTGAGAAAGCTAAACATGTTTTCAACTACATCCCGGTTAACTTTTCGTGTCATTATATAAGAAATATTCTTGCATTTTAAATCATTCAACAAGGCTTTTAATTATTTGTTTGTTATTAATATACCTAAAAATCATAATTTTTATAGTTCTGGGAGAAATTTTGTCACATTTTAATAAATATTATAATCTATAATCTATTTAAAATGAGATCAGTACAAGGCAGGCAACGTGTACTCAGCTCCTTTCCAAAGTTTTGTCTTTGAGGTTGACTGAAGCCAATTAACTCTGCCACCCGGTCCTGATCTCAATTTTATTAAAGTATACCTTTCTGGAAAGGCAATTGACTTTTTTTGCCATGTACTCTCATTTGGGCTACAAAATAAGACATTTTGTTCAATAATTCATCTTGTGTCTCTAAAGCTAACCCATAACTAGATGAATTTTTGTCTATTTTTTGTTGAGTGTTTAACAAGTCAAACCAATCGTTGAATAACTGGATCACTTCTGTAGCCTATAAATAGTTATATAATACTTGTAACACGTTTTTGTTAAATCTACATCGTTATTTTGGTATAATTTTTGATATTTACTAATTATATAAAACATACGATTTAAATGCTACGAAAATTAAACAATTTTTACAACTAATTTTATTACATTTTTCAAACGCGAGGCCCCAAATTTAAGCAAAATGCGCGAGGCCTAGGGCCTGGGCCCTGTTCGCCCCCCCCCCCCTAAGGACGTCACTGAGTAATATATTAAATATAAATATGAATACCTAATGATATATTATATTAAACAATAACATATTTATAGTTGAAAATTATTTAGTTGATGATTTTGTTGTTACCTCTTTCCGGTTGTAATCAGTGATTATATTTTTATTTCCACAGAAACTTATTGCTTTGGCAACACTATTTGAAAATAACTGTACTGCCAGTTTAACATTCATTCTTGATGCACCTTCTACCAAAATATGACGCTCAGATAATTTGTATGCAATTCTGTAGTCATTATTATCATTTACTTTCAACAATTCTTTTATAATATTCACACCAATGTATTTACCGTTTGGTAGAACAACATCTCTATAGTAAACCATAAATTAAAATTTATTTGATGAAACAAAGTTTATTACAAGATACTGACTTATCAAGAAAATGATTTCTAGCCAGCTTAATTAAATGAGGAGTATCAGCAAAAACAAAAATATTTGTTGAACTTATTGGATGTTGAAATGATGTCCTTTCAACAGATATATTTAAGTTTCGCCATAACCCAATGTTGGATGAACCTATATCATTAACTACTGCCACAACATTGTATCCAATATTATATATGTGGGGACATTGGCGACACTGCGTAAAATAACGCTTGGTCTACAATTTGAACTCCACACACTTCTTGTAGTTTTTGTAATTTTAACGTTTAGTTGACTTAAAAAGTTTTTGTTAGAAAGTTGTTTCAAAATTTATAAAATAAAACCTAAAAGTACGCAGTTGTTGTGTAATATTTATATTCCTATACATAACACGTACAATTGGTGACTTACGACGACAGTCGTAGAGTACAGACATGGCGAACCAACCAAACTCGGCTGACTCAACAGCAAACATAAACGTCAACCGTGTCGCAATAAAAACGCCACCATTTTGGAAAGGTGATCCAAACATTTGGTTTGCACAAATAGAGGCACAATTTGTACTTGGCGGAATTAACAATGATACTACAAAATTTTACCATGTCATAACTGCCGTTGATACTGAAATACTAACTCAAGTATCTGACATAATACAAACACCACCGGTTAACAATAAATATGACACACTTAAGGCACGGTTAGTCAGTATTTACACAGACAGCGAAGAGAAAAAATTAAGAAAACTACTGAGTGAAGTAGAACTTGGTGACAGAAAACCATCTACATTACTTAATGAAATGCAACGTCTAGGAGGAGTAGCTTTGAGTTCGGAATTATTGAAATCCTTATGGTTACAACATCTTCCAATCGCTATGCAATCCTGTCTCGCTGTCACAAGTGGCACTGTGGAAGAACTCGCAAAGTTGGCTGACAAAATCGGAGAAATTGGAGAACCACGCGTTGTTGCAGCGGTAGCAAGTGATCCGACAACTGAGCTATTGAAACAGTTGATCAAAGAGGTAGCAGAACTTAAGTTAGAACGCAATTCTAGGAAAGATCAAGATCAACAGAGAACAAGTTCCAGGTCCAGATCTCGCTCAGGTTTCAAGATTTGGGGACCAGCAAAAGACGGATTATGTTTTTATCACACCAATTTTAAGCACAAGGCAAAAAAGTGTGTAGAACCATGCAAACATTATAATACCTTTAAAACTAAATCGGAAAACTAGAAATCGTATCTACTAAGGCAGCATTAGATACACTGATTCCAGACTGCCATAATGTAAATAACAGTAACATCAGCCATCGTCTTATTATATCAGATAAAGTATCTGGTCAACAGTTTCTTATTGACACTGGATCAGATGTTCGATTATTCCATGTAGTGCTAAACAGAGCGGCGCTACCGACCTCAAATTGTTCGCAGCAAACAACACGGTCATCAATACATATGGTAAGACAATTTTAACTGTTGATCTTAAATTAAGGCGGACATTTAAATGGGAATTTATTAAAGCACCAGTAAGCAAAGCAATAATAGGCGCTGATTTTTTGTATCATTTTAATCTTATGGTCAATATTCGCAACAAGAAGTTAATAGATAAAATTACTAATTTATCTACCTCATGTATCGAATCACACCATGCAATATGTTCCATTAAAACTTATACATCAGAACAAAAATTTGTAGACATAATCAAACAGTTTCCAAGTGTTATTGCAGCGCAGTCTTTTACTTCAAGTTGTGCACATCATACTGTACATTATATTGAAACTAAAGGACCTCCAGTGTTTGAAAAACCTAGGCGGCTGTCACCTGAGAAATTAAGTATAGCTAAAAAGGAATTTGAGTCTATGATAGAAATGGGCATATGTAGACCATCAAAAAGCCCATGGGCATCACCACTCCAACTAGTAAGGAAGAAGGGAACAAATGAATGGAGACCTTGTGGCGACTACAGGCGTCTAAATGGAATCACAATCGAAGACCGTTATCCGATTGCACACATTCAAGATTTCAGCCACATGTTAGCAGGTAAAACTATCTTCTCAACCTTGGATCTCAAAAGAGCCTATCATCAAATACCTATACATCCAGAACATGTTCCAAAGACAGCCATAATAACTCCTTTTGGATTATTTGAATTTGTTAGGATGAGTTTCGGACTTAAGAATGCAGCTCAATCCTTTCAACGGTTTATAAATGAAGTTTTTACAGGCCTAAACTTTTGTTTCGTATATATTGACGACATACTCATAGCATCAAGCAATGAAGAAGAACATAAGGAACACCTACTCCTTGTGTTTCAACGCCTTCAAAAATATGGTTTAACTATAAATTTACAAAAAAGTACAATCGGTGAGAAATCTGTTAATTTTTGGGCTACAACATATCAGAAAGAGGAACATTACCAGATAAGGAAAGAATAGCAGTCATACAAGATTTCAAACCACCCAAAACAGTCAAAGAGCTTCGCAGATTCCTAGGAATGATAAACTTTTATAGAAGATGGATTCCTGGAGCAGCTAAAAATCAAGGAATTTGAACAACTATTTAAAACATACATCTAAGAATGACAAAAGACCAATCCAGTGGACTGAAGAAACAGAAGAGGCATTTATACGGTGCAAAACAGAACTGGCAGATGTTACCTTACTCACACACCCAAGGAGCAATGCCATAATTGCATTAACTACAGATGCATCCGACAATGCTATAGGAGCAGTACTAGAGCAAAAAGAAATGAACAACAGTTGGGCACCAATTGCATATTTTTCCAAGCAACTATCTAAAGCTCAAAAGAATTACAGCACTTATGACAGGGAATTGTTGAAATAATTTGTTTTAATTTAATTTGCTCATTTTTGAGTTCATCATTCTCTTTTTTATATTTATCAATAATGTCCCGTAGTCTACAGATTTATAAAAAAATAACACGGTAAAGAACAAAAACAAAATTTCATCACATAAACATATAAACATAAAAAAGCAACAGTAGAATACTAAATAAATACAAACATATAAAAACAAAAATAACTATCAACAATTTGTATTACAACCATGATAAAAATTATACAACTATTATATTAGTAATTAAAATACTATGTATGTATGTATTATATTTTTATAAATATCTTATATAATGTCATAAAAAAATTAATAAATACAATCTATATAAACAAACAGTTGCTATGTGTACTATTTATTTAATTGGATAATTTATATTCAACAATATAGATAGATAATATTTTGTAATCTTTATTTTAAAATTTGTTCATAAAATATAATAATTACACCATCAAAAACTAGTTCTTGATCTAATAGGCATTTTTATTTGCAAAACCTAAAAAAACCAAGAACATGAGTATCAATGAAGATTAAAATAAAACAATTTTTTTGATTATTTTTTTGTTCATATAACATGTGGGGTTATATACAAAACTGAAACAAACAAAAAGATTGTTGAAACACCATTATAATATCATGCAAAGTAAATGTTATCACAAAAGGCATAGAAGGAAAATGTATTAAACCCAACTAATCAACTAATTTCACAAAGACATTTCATGCAACATTAGTATAGGTATTTTAGAGTTGTTTCATCTGTGGTCGTTGCTAATGTTTTGTTCAGCTAATGGAAGTACATCTAACTCATCACACAAGTTGCTGAATAGTTTTGATCGTACAGAACATGAGCTACTAGATTCAGGTTCTCTAAAATTGAATTAGTAAAACATTCGTGAAAACAACATAATTTGCGCTGTGAATATATGAGTGTTGTAGTAACTCGAAAATTGAAGGTTTTGAGTTACGCGTCATGTTTATTAATAGTAAAAATAACATTATTTATTATGCACTAGTATATTATGTATTTTGAGTTACTTCACTGATGTACTCACGGTGCAAACTGTTGTAAATATTTATTTAAAATACTTTCAATGTAAATAATAAAAGTAAATACGTAAAAGTGTTACAAAATTTATAATTTACATTACTCTATCCGATTCGATTACTGTGAACGTTCCACAAAGGGTTCTAATCAGAGCAGGAGAGTAATTAACTGGCGGTGTGTCTGGACCTACAGAACTTGATCGTTCCCTACATGGAATATCATCATATTCTATTCCGTGTTTACTAGAATATTTAAAATAATTAAAATATTGAATACTACCTAATTAGTTTTTTCTTTTAAGGCTTACGTTATGGGTATTGCATTAGGTTTTAATTTCCTCTGGCACTTCGGTGAATATAATGCTATTTTTTGTGCATATGACTTATCAGTAATATAGTGTGTGGAAAAATGAAGAGAGCACACAACACATAGAAACAATACAGTGAATAGTAAATACTAACATAATGACACTTGTTATTAAAGCACAGATGGTAAGTGTCAACCTATTCTGTGTTTAAGTAGTTACAAGAAAGTAATGTATAATTGTATGTAATAAAAAAATTTAAAGTATTCGTATTTGTATTCAAAGCAGTACTATACCTGTTTCACAATTAATATGTTTAACATTCGATCCTCTTTTAATTTGTTTCACCCATATTTTTCGCAAATTAGTATCTTTGGGAAATCTATGAAGATGAACATTCACATTTTTCGCTTTATCCTTTCTTTTGCTGCCACTAAAACACCCCTCAAAAACACAAACCGGCATGATAAAAGTTAAAATGTTAATAATAAAATATTGTCTGTACTCAATACACCATAAATAAGTATAATACACTGTGACAGTTGTAGATATAATTTATTCAATAACTATTTAAGAACAAATAATCAAACACCAATATCATAGACACGGAAAATACGTCTTATATAATAAAGCGTGAACAATAGTTCGTTTCACTATGAAAAGAGTGCGCCTCGGTCGCCGTTTTTTTCTTCCATAGCCCGCCGCCGCCGTTATCGCGAAAACAGATGGTTCTCCAACGCCGCCGTCTCGATAACGCGTTTTTCTTAGGTTAGGTTCGATTATTTCGCGGGTTTTCGACGATTTTATTATTTTTTCGATTTTTTTTTTTTTTTTTTTTTTTTATCGGCTGTTTGTTATATTAAAATATTATGTTGTTGTATTTTGAAACATTATATTAAATAGACAATTAATATTAATATAAGCTTTATTACACACGAATTATACGGAATTATTATACAGGTATATATGATGGCATACTCTTCATTTACATATAAAATTGATATGTCTCATAATATAAAAGCCCCTGAAAGAGTTGAGTACAGGTATAGTTAGGTAAGTCAAAGTTGTAATTGCAAATATTCTTAATCATACCTAAGAGTTTCTGTAGGAAATGTTTATGACACTTTTGTTATAGTATTTTATACCTACGTATTTAACGCGTTTTCGATTTTCGCTCGATTATTATGCGGTTTTTCGAAAAATGTTCGCTTTTTTTACGATTTTCATACTTTTCCGAACGTTTTCCGTTCCGTTCCGTGCGTTTTGGAGTCTTCCGAGTAGGTACGACGACGTTTTCCTTCGATTTTTTTTTTTTATTCGACTGTTTTTTCCGATCTGCCTGATAATTTGTATATTATAATACAAAATGATGTTGTTTTATATTAAACCGTTGGTTGTTTTTTTGCTGTGTGTTTCTAGACGACATTTCACCAAACAATACAATGTTCGTGTACATGATTATAATATGTTATAAAAATACCTACAGATATGAGTATTTCAACTGTACGTTGCTTTGAGAAACGTTAACGGCTTATTTTGTAGATTTATTATTAAATACGTTAAATAGATGTATGATTAAGGTATTTAAGTAGGTAGTGTTACAGATATACATTAAATAGATAATTAATAAGAATAATTAAGCTTTATTACGCACGAATTATACGAATTAAAACTGAGCTGAACGAAAAATTCGTCGCAACACAGAAACGGTTTAAGTGCTCGAGATTCGGCATCAGTATCCAGCTTAAACTGTAGTCGATAGGATAAGGCGTAAGTTCCCCGTGGTAGGTAATAGGAGGTAACGGGTTCGATTCCCTCTCTGGCTGTGCCTTTGGCGCATTTTTACGGCGACGCTCTAATTAACGTCTCTTCCGCCCGTATCCAACAATTTTTTGCATTTTTTTTCGAGTTAGTTTTTGATTTTTTAATTTGAATTTTGAAAATTAAAGCTATTGCTTTCTCTTATACGATAAATACATACGTCTACGATTTTTTTCAATACCATATTATTACGATTATTATAAGTATATATACATATAAAGTGTAGACGTGTAGTACGCTACAACGCGTTTAGGGAGTACGTAATTTTGAATTGATATGTTTGATAAATTAAAAATATTTATCTTTTACTTAATACTTAAAAAAATAATACATGTTTTATAGTTTCTTACACTTACATATCAAAAACAATATCTGAACTTTGACATTAGGAGGTATGAAAATTATGGATTTAACTTTCGGACATTGATTTACATCATATTATGATGACTGATAGCTAGACATTCAATTACCATTTTCACTAAATAAATTTTATAATATAAAAAAAAGAACCAGGCATGCGACGGGACACGGTATGAGATTGTTCATGCGGATTGCATTGTCAGACATAGATTTAGGTACGTGATGTGATGATTGATAGTTAGACACTCGACTATCATTTTCGCTAAATACATTTTTTTATATGCAAAAAGAACAGGGCATGCAATGGGAAACGGTATTACACCAGTTTAGGACTGATAGCTACTCAATTACCATTTTTCGTATTTATTTACTCGACTTCAGTACTTTTCTTACTTTTTTAGTGTATGATTTCTTTTCTAGACACCCGATTACAATTTCCGACCGAATTCCTGATAACACGATTTTTACACAACCCCCTCGAAGGCGCCGAAGGCGGCTTCCACCAGCCCAGAAATCGAGGCACACCGACCCCCTCGAAGGTTAAGTTAGGACCCCCTCGGCTTCTTCCAAACCACCGGAGGTTAGATTAACTAAAATTGTGACTACTAGACTTTTTACGATATTTTCTTTACAGTCCCAACTTCGACCTAGGGTATTCACTTAGACCGAATTTCACAGCAGAGCGAGGCACACTTACACCGAGGCACACCGGCCGCTATTATTATAAGTATATATACATATTATTAAGTGTATTACTATAACGCGTTAACTCCCATTTTGAATTGTTATGTTTTCAATTTTTATGACATCTGATATGTTTTATAGTTTCTTTTATATCAAAAACAACATCTGAACTTTGACATTAGGAAGTATGACAATTATGGATTTAACTTTCGGACATCGATTTACATCATATTATGATGACTGATAGCTAAACATTCAATTACCATTTTCACTAAATAAATTTTATAATATAAAAACCAGGCATGCGACGGGACACGGTATGAGATTGTTCATATACATATATAATATATATTATATATATTGGTATCATAACCTACTATTCACACATTGTCCGCGATCCGACGCAGTAGGATTGCCTACGTGGTGGGTGGGTTTAATGGCGTTTAATTCGATTTTTCCCAATGATAACTGACAACTCGACTCGAATGCTCAAAATATGTTATTCGACTTTATACTTATTATCCTATAATACAACATTAGACTTTCGACGTCGGAGGCGCAGATGGATTGTACGATATTGTATGATGTATTGTACGATATGATATCGTATTGTCAGATATAGATTTAGGATACAGATTTAGTTACGTGATGTGATGATTAATAGCTAGACACTCAACTACCATTTTCGCTAAATACATTTTTTTATATACAAAAAGATAGGGCATGCAATGGGAAACAGTATTACGCCAGTTTAGGACTGATAGCTAGACACTTAATTCTTTTCTAGACACCCGATTACAATTTTCCATCGAATTCCTGATAACACGATTTTCACCCGACCCCCTCGAAGGCGCCAAAGGCGGCTTCCACCAGCCCAGAAATCAAGGCACACCGACCCAATCGAAGGTTAGGTTAGGACCCCATCGGCTCCTCCCAAACCACCGGAGGTTAGGTTAACTAAAATTGTGACTACTAGACTTTTTACGATATTTTCTTTACAGTCCCGTCTCCGACCTAGGGTACTCACTTAGAGCGAATATCACTTAGACCGAATATCATTTAGATCGAATTTCACTTAGACCGAATTTCACAGCAGAGCGAGGCACATCTAGGTTAGGTATAATAATAAGATGCGATTGCACAATATACAACATCTGTCATCTAAGCACCATGTTTTTTTTGTACTAATGTTTTTTTTTTAGCTTATATATTATGAGACGTTATGCTTAAAATGCTGGTTTAATGTAAACCAGTTATCTGAACATTATACATACTCATTCATATTTATACTTACAAAGCATTATTGCTTTTAAATTGGTTCTGAATTAACCAATACATTTATTACAATAAATTGTCTAATTTTTATTTAACAACTTATTATATTTCATTAATGCTGAGCTATAAATTATAATTATCAAACGATTATTTTCTGTTTGTTGTTAATATTCTTTATTTTATTTATCTTTCCTTCACATATATTAATAATACTGACTATATAACGAATACACGACACTGGTCAATTATGTAAAATATTGGTACAATAAAGGATTTCAAAGATGGGTTAAATATTTACCTACCCTGTTTTTGTATTTATCACGTGTGATATAAACCTTATGTATTTTTAAAATTTCAAAACAATTTTTAAATTAAAATTGAAAAACGTATATGGAAAAAATGCCTTTAATGATGCACATAATGTATTATTACATTATTTTACAATTTATTATGTAAATGATGATGTATTTTAAAGTACATATTACAAAGATTTACTTTAGGTGATGACTGATTGCTAGACCCACCTCAAATACTTAATTTCTATTTTATCGTGTAATTCTTTTGCATTTCAAAATTATTCTGAATTCAAATTTCAAATATTTCAAACACCTACAATAATAAAAAATAAAAAAATAAATTAAAATTGTAGAAAAGTCAACTCAAATACTTATTTTTGTATTCATTGTAACTAATCCCAATTTTAATTTTACTTCATAATACATATTATAATCGATCCTACTGCGGCGATTTGATATACACGGCCACCCGAACGCTCTAAATTTATTGCATTCTTTTCAAGTTATTTTTTGATTTTTTAATTTGAATTTTGAAAATTAAAGCTATTGCTTTCTCTTATACGATAAAATACATACGTCTACGATTTTTTTTTAATACCATATTATTACGATTATTATTAGTATAATATAAAGTGTAGTACTACAACGCGTTAATGGAGTACATTTTGAATTTTTATGTTTTCAATTTTTATGACATTTGATATGTTTTATATAGTTTCCTACATATCAAAAACAACATCTGAACTTTGACATTAGGAAGTATAACAATTATGGATTTAACTTTCGGACATTGATTTACATCATATTATGACGAATGATAGCTAGACATTCAATTACCATTTTCCCTAAATAAATTTTATAATATAAAAAAAAGAACCAGGCATGCGACGGGACACGGTATGAGATTGTTCATATTATAATATATTGGTATCATAACTTACTATTCACACATCGTCCGCGATCCGACGCAGTCGGATTGCCTACGTGGTGGGTTTAATGGCGTTTAATTCGATTTTTCCGAATGATAACTGACAACTCGACTCGAATGCTCCCATGTTATTCAACTTTATACTTATTATCTTACAATTCAACATTAGACTTTCGATGTCGGAGGCGCAGGCAGATTGTATTGTCAGATATAGATTTAGGATACCTACACACTTAGGTACGTGATGTGATGATTGATAGCTAGACACTCGACTACCATTTTCGCTTAATACATTTTTTTATATACAAAAAGAACAGGGCATGCAATGGGAAACGGTTAAGTTAGGTTTTTGATAACACGATTTTCACCCAACCCCCTCGAAGGTTAGGTTAGGACTCCCTCGGCTACTTCCAAACCACCGGAGGTTAGGTTAACTAAAATTGTGATTACTAGACTTTTTACGATATTTTCTTTACAGTCCCGTCTCTGATCTAGGGTACTCATTTAGAGTGAATATCACTTAGACCGAATATCATTTAGATCGAATTTCACTTAGACCGAATTTCACAGCAGAGTGAGGCATATCTAGTAAATGTAGAAAACGGTTTGAGTCCAAAGGAGGGAATACCAGTAATTTAATTTCCCATTTGAGGGTCCAACATCCAAACACTCATTTGTAGTTTACAAATTTGAAAGCTTTAATTGAAAAGTATGTACCTATTTAGTAATTTTGTTTATGAATAGTTTTTCGAGCATTTTATTTAAATTAAATATAATTATAATTTTATTTAAATTAATTATAATAATATAACACTTGTCTTTGAAAATAATACCACATTTGTATTTAATATTTAAAAATAGAATATACCTATATATTATTATAATTTATAATATAATATATAGAATATTATATACTAGTTCAGTCAAAAATGTAACTCTGGACCCTTTTAACAAATTCCTTTTAATTAATTTCAAGACCAATAGTTAATTTTCCAATATTTTTTTGTTCTAGTGCACATTTTTTTAAGCTATAGTTGATTCCAATTTCCAAATTATAATTTATACACCAATGTTGTCTTATATTATACAGCACTACATATTTATGAACTACCTGGTAGTTCGTACCAATGTAATGTAGGTATATAAATATATAATATATTATATATTATATACCTACTGTCGTATACTCGGGAGTATACCAAAATAAAGTTAAATACAAAATAACGCAAAGTACTTTATTTGAACACGACGTCCGGTGGTGATCGAGTCACACGATCACCACCACTGACCCCTTTGCTGCCTTAACCATATCTCTTATATACTAAATGTACAATTCATACACCTTAGCTTACGTAATTATTATTTTAACCCGATTAATAACAATTTTTATTTACATTTCTTACTACTATGTTTTGTTTACTAGATTACTTATGCTAGCTAAAATATAAAAGTTTATCAACACCATATTTCACAATTGTTATCTTAACCTATTTAAATGTTTTGTTTTATTATTGCTTAATAATTATTGAAGTTCGTTAAATCCTAATACAACAGTCCCCGAAATTACAAAAAATATGACCTCATATTTTATTCCTCTGCTCCGTGCAAAAATAATGTAATTTGATTGTAATAAGTGAATGGTCGTGTTGGCGCTACTCGCATTAAATGCTAGTAAGAAATAACACTTAATGTGCTTTCACACCATGTATTAAATTATATAACAAAAATAATAATAAAACAAAATTAATGTGAATGATTTGAATATAATAACATAATAAAATTAAATATATAAATCAATACAAAACACTATGAATATAATATGAATGTGATTTGAGGTGCTTGATTAGCACAATGCATATGAAATTACAAAATATAAATATTAAGGTGCTTGATTAGCACACTGCATATAACGTTACAAAATATAAATATTAAAGTGCTTGATTAACACATTGCATTACAAAATATAAAATATAAATATTAAAGTGCTTGATTAGCACATTGCATTACAAAATATAAAATATAAATATTAAGGTGCTTGATTAGCACATTGCAAATAACGTTACAGAATATAAATATTAAAGTGCTTGATTAGCACATCATGAATATAATATAAATATATAATGAAACAAAGTACTCACAGTAATAACACAGGCGGTTACCTTAGTTGGTGGATTTTATCCCACGCGACCGTGCCGGGGACGTATGAATAATAATAATATACAAAAATACAATGTTATGAACAACCGCACACGTGCGACCAATTAGGTAACCGCTGACGACTAATTCACAGGACAACACGCCACAAACAAGAAATGTATAAACAATGAACACCCTACAAAGAAAAATATAATATAATAATTGCAGAGAGATCGTCTCAGAACGATATCTTACCAGACCAATGAGTTGAATATAATACTTGAGGATGCCAAAAAAATAAGGAAAAACTCTGGCATGTGCTTTGATACAAAAAAAAAGACTAGACCTATGTCTGCAGACCGACGAATAAATGAAAAAAGGCAATCGGAGCTGGTGCGTCCAGCCTTTTATAACCTTTTCTGCGGACAGTGTCATCGAGATACAATAAAATAATAGGTTTAGCAAAATAATTGATGACACTGTCGCGCAGCAGAAAGAATATAAACAAAATAATAAAAAATAAAAATAGAAAAAAGTGGACAAAACCATAATGAAATAAAATTGTACAAAATAATAATTTTAAGAAAAAATAACGGACTGTCGTACGCCGTCCACCATCAGCTTGATAACAGAAACAATCACAAGCCGACAGTTGGGGCAACGTACGCAGTCCTACCATTACTTTTGCGCGGCACTTTGGCGCAAACAGGTCGCATTTGTGTTTGTTGGCCAAACTGTATAGATGGTTGCTTTACATAAATATATTTGTTTTATTATTGATGACTACTGATGTTTTGACAAATTTTAATTTGTTTCATACATTTCTTCCTATGGAACTATGAAGTTGTAATGTCTGAAATATGTTGTAGTAGAATATGCTTGATCTGTGTTTTGGTGTTTTGAATTGCTGATGTGTTTTTTTGTGTTATTTCTTGTGTAATATTTTACTTCAGTAGCTGTTTTGCGATCTTTCAAATCGCTCGGAAATTATAACTGTGGCGATATAATACGAGTTTTATGGTATGTTGTGTTTGTTTTGTTGTTTTTCTTCTTCTTATTTTTGTTTTTCTTTATTATGTATATTTATTAGTTGGCACTGTACAACTGAGTATTGCCGTGGAGTGGAAGGCTGGTTTTGAGCGACCGCCGTACCATGTGGTTGTTTCTACCTTGGAGGCGAACAGGAAGAGCAGTGAACATAGTTTTCGAGTAATATGTTTTTGGTAGGTGTACATTTTGATTTCGAGGAACATGCCGGCAATGATTGTTGGTTGTGTTATTGTGGGCACAAATATTATACAAGTGTAAAAAAAGGTCTTTTTGGTCAGAGGGGGAATTACAAGTTTTTCTTATATTATAGCTTTAAAATTTAAACAAGGCTGGATACTTTTACACACCTATAAGTTTTGTTTTTCTTTAGGTAAATATCTGTTAATCTCGATAAAATTTAATTTTAATTTAATTTCTGTTCAAGTAGTATGTTTTAGTCGGTTCTGTATCCCCCGCAAATCCAGGAGATCCAGGTACCCCGCCCTCCCTATCGTGCGCGTGCTATGCCCCGCCATGCCTATCAATGGCATGCCCCTCCATGCCGTTCCCGACCTTGCCCCTCCCCTCCATGCCGTGCACGGCCATGCCCCCTCCCATCCATTCCTATCCACTACATTACCCCTCCCCCCCAAAAATTATAAGTAGTCGAATTCAATATACTCAATACAATTTAGTTAAAAATTTACGGATATTTAAAATCATGTGCAGGATACATTCGTTTAAAAAAAGTGTATTAGTTAATTTTAGTTTATTGAGAGTTAGTAGCCGATTAATAATATAATATATAACATAAATAAGTAATTATTGATGAGGTCTCATTATCTTTTATAGATGTGAAAAATGAAAGTGTCACGTATACTTTCATATTTCATCTATAACATTTCAATACAGCTATTAACTCTACAACGATTTAAAAGTAATGGTAAACAAAACGATTAAGATTATCACATATCTATGTTATACATTTTTTTTTCTCGTGTCAGGCATCATATAATTAAATTTAAAACAAACTTGTAATTTAAAAAAAACAAAACTAAATAAATAATATCAAATAAGTAAAATATGAATAATAATAACACACTAATATAATGGTAACAAGTATTGCGTGCTAATTATATATTTTCTTTGGTCCAGTATATGGCTGTATTTACCGCCTTCTTGTTGCCTATCATAAGGTCCTCTTGTGTACATGGACTTGGCCCTCTTGGGCAGACAAGTAGGTGTGACGTTGTCTGATCTTGCCCACATATACAAGTTATGTCTTGTTCTCCATATCCCCATTTTCTCATATTTTCTTTTGTCCGTCCTACACCAACACGCAGTCTGTTCAGTGTCTTCCATACCGGCCAGTCTAGGTTGTTACCATGAGGTAATCTTTCTGCTGGTTCCAACCATCTTTTACCATTGGTGTCCGTGATCAGTTTTTTCCACTCATTTAGCCTGCTTAGTAAAGGTGTTTCCGTTAGCTCTTCAGTTATCTTTAGGAAGGACTTTCTTGATTTCAGACGAGAAGTGGGGTCATTTTGGCCGTACATGGGGTCCCTCGTGTCTCTTTTTTGTTTACCGCGTTCAATTTTAGAGGATATCAGACGTCGAACTGATGGTGGTGGAATACCTGCTAGTAGGTAAACTTTGTCCATTGGTGTATTTCTTAGGCATCCTGTGATTAGTCGACATGTTGTATTTAAGGCGATATCTATTTTCTTCGCGTGAGTAGAGCTTCTCCAGACCGGGCATGTATACTCCCCTACTGAGTAGCATAGTGCCATCGCTGAAACCCGTAACGCATGTGGTTGTGTGCCCCATGCTGATCCCGTTAATTTCCGTATAAGACCGTTCCGGGTATTGATTTTCTTACTCGTTTTTTCGCAATGGGTCTTGTATGTTAGTGCTCTATCCAATGTCACACCTAAATATGTGGGTGTGCTACAGTGAGTTAGTTCTACATCTTCCCATTTCACTATCAGTTTTCTGTTGGCCTGCTTGTTTCTCAAGTGGAAAGCACTTACATTGGTTTTACTAGGATTTGGCTTCAGATAATTTGCCCTATAGTAGTTTCCTAAACGGTCCAGTGTTTTAGAAAGTATTGTTTCCACTGCTTCAAAACTATCTTCTTGTACAGCAATTGCCGAATCATCTGCATATACATAGTGTTTTATGTTGTTATCCGTAGATATGGGCTGGTCATTGGTATAGATATTAAAAAGCGTGGGGGCCAAAACGCTTCCCTGTGGTAGCCCATTTCTTATATTTCTCCATCTGCTGTTTTTCCCGGCTAGTGTTACAAAAAATCTTCGGTTACTCAGTAATGTTTGGATGATTTGCGTAAATTTGTAGTCTCTGGTTATCTGGTATACTTTAGAAAGCAATAAGCAATGGTTAACCGTGTCGTACGCGGACGACAGATCGATAAAGGATACCCCGGTAACTTTCTTCTCTTCGAACCCATTTTCAATATATTGGGTTAGGTTTAATACCTGCCTCGTACATGATTTCCCCGGACGGAAACCAGCTTGTTCCTTTATGAGTTGGTCATCAATGGCAGGGCATAGTCTGTTTAGAAGAATTCTTTCGAGTAGTTTGTATGTGTGACATAATAGAGAGACTGGCCGGTAGCTAGATGGAGTATCAGGTTCCTTACCTGGCTTCAGCAGAGCTATTACTTTCGCCTTCCTCCAGATCTTCGGGATCTTTAAAGTACTCCTGATATTATTAAAAAGACTTAGCAGCCATAGTCTTGTGTTTTTCCAAAGTGTTTTATCTGTTCTGAGAACATGTTATCTAAACCGGCCGCTTTCCCATTATTTAGTGTCTCCATAGCATCGTCAAGTTCCGTAAGTAGGATCGGATTTCCAAGTTCATGCGTTTCATTGTTTTCCGTTCGTATAATCCTCGGTTTATAAGGTCTGGGTTTTGTCATTTTATTTTTACCGTTCATTAGAATATGGTGTGCAATTTGGTTTGGTGTTATTAATGGAACCTTTGGTTTTTCTCTTGGATTACTGTCTAAGTGCTTAATGAGGTTCCATGCTTTCTTACTACTCATTTTCATATCTACTTCTGTTAGTAGGTCACACCAGCGTTTCCTTTTCACCTCAGTTAATAAGTTCATTAGTTCTTCTCCTTTTTCTATCGTATCCTCATCGAATGGGTCGGCCTCATATTTATCGGTGTATTGTTCTAGAGTTTCTACTAAATCAGGTGTTAACCCTGGGATGTGCTTTATTCGGCAGCCTCTTGGTATGTATTTTCTGGAGATGGTTTTTACTAACTTTGTAAAGGGTTCATAGTTCTCGTTTACTGGTTCCAGTGTGGTTACCGCATCATCTAGGGCTTTAGTAAAGGTGTACCAGTCTGCTTTTTGAAAGTTATATCTCCTCAAAAATGGAGTGTCACATGGTTTAATCACTGCTGTAATTTTGCACAATATGGGTCGATGTTGCGTGTGTGATATCGGTCTTCCGATTTTCTTTGTTCATTGGGGAGCTATCATATCGCTTACAAATATTATATCGGGGTTATAACCTTTTTTCCATCTACCACTGTTGAATGATGGTAGTAGTTTTGGGTCATGGATTAGTGTTAACCTGTTGGACTCTGCCCAAACTTCAACTTTATCGCCATTATTATCTGTTTCGTCGTACCCCCAGTTGGTATGGTGGCTATTAAAATCTCCTATAATAATGTGAATATTTTTAGTGTCGAAGTTAGCTGGTTTGTCGAATGCAAATGTTGAGTTAGGAGGTTTGTAAATAGAGGTCACAGTGCATTTTCCAACTTCTATAGTGAGAATCTCAATGTCATCTATCTCTGTTATTTGGCTTGTCGTTACATCAATTGAGGAGCGGACAAATATAGCGCTTCCATACTTCCTGTGTGGGCGTATTGCAACGAGCTTCATCCCATTGATTCTTGGATTATTCATACCTTCATTCCTATGTGTTTCTCGCACACATAGCACGTCACATGAATTTTCTTTACATAATTCAGCAAGCAGTTCTTCCTTATTTGAGTTTATACCCTCAATGTTACATGAGGCGATCGTCAGTGCTGGCCCTGATAAGGGCCGTTTTTTATCTAGTTTTGTAGAGATCATATGCGCCTGGGTTTGGAAAAATTAGCCGTTAGAAACGTTGCCTGGGGTACACCACGTAGAGGTTTTTTCCATGTACCCCATGTTATACATTATCACCTGCAGTATTAATATTATAACAACTTGACATTTCTATAACACCTTGTTGTTATTAGTTATATATTATTTCTCTTTCAACTACAAGTCATTAGGAAAAGGCTATTTATGTGTAGGACATCACTTTCCATTTTGGCATGTGATTATATATTTATCATACGTTGTATAGATATATGGGTGGGAAAAATGTATCATATATAAGAGACCTGATTTTACTCAAAGGAGTTATACTGTTCTTCAAGCTCTTGAAAGCAGTCTACAGTTTACTATTGTTATCAGTTCAGACTTCTTACGTGAAAATGTTTAAGTGTAGTGTTTGTGAAAAAGTTTTCACTGTAAAATCTAATATGTTGAGACATGAAAAATCTCACAAACAAATTAAATTTCAATGCGGTCCTTGCAAACAAGATTTCACCCGTCAAAGTAATTTGGCCGATCACGTACAGAAAAAACATGGTATGTATTTTATTAAGTATTTATCTATATATAAAATTAGTGGCTTATATTTACGAATATCGAATTTTCTATTTATTGAAAAATAATATAAACGAATAACCGATACTAGCTTAAATTAAAATAATAATAATTCATCGTTTTCCTAGTATATATTTCATTGCTAAATTTGTATATTAATATTCATAATTATTTAATAGCGCTCATTTCCATAAAATTATTATGGTAATATTATATGAATATAAAATTGTTTAGAGTGTGTAATTAAGGAATAAATAATTTAAATATTTATATATATATTAATTTATATTAATTTATATGAAAATAATATATAGTATGTTTAGTATAGATTACATAAGAAAAATCTTTTATTCTATAATTAATTCTTAATAGGTTTTGTTAAGTATGGTTCTGAATATAATTTGGCTATGGGTATTGCAGTCGGACAGCAGCAGTAGCATCAGCAGTCATTAAGTGTGTAGTAATTATTATATTATTAAAATGTATTGGAATCGATAATAATAATAATTGTTATTATTATTTCTATAAGGTTCGGTGGGTATCGTAGATAGTGTTGCATCCACGTCAAATGTGAATGATTCCATTCCACAGCAAGCCCCCACTCCTCCCGCTCCGTCAGTTAAACGCACTAAAACCAACTCGGCGCGTAATATTGTAAAGTTTAAAAAAGCCCTCATAGGAATGGTTAATACGCCGGGTTTTATCGAACTCGACTCTGCACTTGATAGAACCGTAGTATGGTATTATAGGGGGAATACCGAGAACTTTGTGAGTTATCCGGCGTTTTTAGACTCGATAAAACTCGAGTTGATTGAAAAAATCAATTATTGCGTGCGTATTAACCCGATCAAATATAATTTGAAGTTGGAGAGCGTGTACGCACATAGGGAATTACCAGCCGAGGACAGAGCTTTTAAAACCGTGTCGAGGGAGGCGTACATTAATAGTGATATGAGTGCTATGGTCGATGAGGACTTTGCAGTGCTCATGTCCGAGGAAGATCGTTATATAAAAAAGGGGTCGGGCTTCACACTATCTAGTATCGATGGCTTACTGCTAGGTATCTATGAACATACCCCTCTTGGAGGGTCTTCGTATATCCAATGAATATTGACGATGACTGCTTCAAGTGGGCTATTCTAGCCAGACACGTTCCAGTAGTCAACCATAATCGTGTAGGTCAAAACTATTATAATGAAGAGCATCGGTACGATTTTTCCGAACTATCCTCCCCGACACTTATTTCGGAAATCCATATATTTGAACGACGGAATAAAGGGGTGTCGGTAAACGTATATGGATTGAAACCCGGTAAGGGGGGAAAGGTGGGTAAGGGGGAAAAAGTAAGTAAAGGGAGTGTAGTGTATCCAATCAGAGTTGTCGAGAACGAGAAGGCCGAACATTTTGACCTTCTCGTGTTTGAAGGCTCAGAACGAATGCACTATACATACATTTCTAATTTTTCTCGATTGGTGCGGAGTCAGAAAACATCTCATGAGAGTCGACTTTTTATCTGTAAGAGATGTTTCACATCATTCGATGAGCAGGTTAAAAAAAATAAATTACGCGGTTATGAGGCTCTCCAACAACATAATATGCGGTTATGCGGACTTAATAAACCGATTTTACCAGTTATGCCGGAGGAGGGGAAAGTGCTCAAGTTTAAGGGGAGGGCCAACATGCAGCGTCATCCATTTGTGATATACGCTGATTTTGAAGCCCTACTCGAAAAACAGACGGAGCGGGTGGGGGCTAGCACTGACGGGATACACGCACATCATCCGATGAGCTACGGGTACTTTGTCAGGGCGGCGGCAGACGTACCCGTAGCGCTGATGGAAAAATACGGCATACCGCAAACGCCGGTTGTATACCGCGGCTCGGAATCGCGTGACCACCAGGTTGGGTGATCTACTGAAGGCGACTAATGTGCCGATTTCAATGAGTGTGGAGGAGTTACGTGCGCACAACGCGAAGAGTGTGTGCGATATGTGCAAGTTAGCGTTCACTGAGACCAGGCGGAAAGTCGCCGACCACTGTCATCTGTCGGGATGGCTGAGACATACGCTCTGCTCGCCGTGCAACCTCATGCTCGTCACACCCAAGTTTGTGCAGTGCTTCCTTCACAACCTCTCGAAATATGACGCACATTTTATCGTGACCGAATTCGATTACGATAAGGAGTCGATAACGGTGATCCCCAACACCGAGGAGAACTACATTTCGTTCTCGAAGCGCGTCATGCCCGACTTCAGTGTGAGGTTCTTGGACTCGTGTCGGTTCATGGTCTCGAGCCTGGCCGAGCTGGCCGGGAACCTCCTCACGAAGCCCGGTGACTTTGAGAAGTTCCGGGAGACCGCCAAGGTGTTCCAGCCCGCCGATATGCCACTTGTCACGCGAAAGGGCGTGTTTCCGTACGAGTATACCGACAAATGGTCGAGACTTGAGGAGACCGCGCTGACGCCGAAACGCGAGTTTTACAGCATGTTGTCCGAGAAGCACGTTTGTGAAGAGGACTACGTGCACGCTATGGAGGTGTGGCAACATTTCAACTGCACGACTCTCGGTGACTACAGCGACCTCTACCTGAAGGTGGACGTTCTCCTTCTGGTCGACGTGATGGAGAACTTCCGCGACCTATGCATGTCGACGTATAACCTCGACCCCGTGTATTATTATACGGCGCCGGGGTTTACGTTCGACGCCATGTTGAGGTATACGGGCGTCTCACTGGAGTTACTCACGGATTACGACATGAAACTGTTTATGGAACAGGGGATTAGAGGGGGGTTGGTTCAGGCCAGTGAACGGTACTGTCGAGCGAACAATCCCAAGTCACCGGGATACGATGCTGAGAAGCCACCGTCATGGCTCGTTTACCAGGATTGTAAATATACATCGTTTATATAATTAATTATTTACACTAACTTAAAACCTTGTATAACAGGCAACAACTTGTACGGGTATGCCATGGGAGAATACATGCCCTACGGAGGGTTCAAGTGGTACGAGGGGGATTTGGATCGCTCTCTAGAGCTGTTGGACGGTATGACCGACAAATCCGACGTTGGACGTGTCTACGAGGTCGATATCGCTTATCCCGATAACCTGCATGACGCGCACAACGATCTCCCCTTCTTACCACGGAACGGTGTGCCTCCAGGATCGAAAGTGAACAAATTAATGGCCACCCTTGAACGTAAAGAGCGGTATATTGTTCACTATAGGAATTTAAAGCAGGCCATTGCTAATGGACTGATAGTGGAAAAAGTAATATACTTGTTTTTCCTTAAATTAAATTACGTGAAATTAATCTCTATAATAGGTTCACAGGGTGTTGGAATTCCGACAGTCGGAGTGGCTTGCTAAATATATAAATTTAAATACCGAGATGAGAAAGAAGGCTGGCAACGAATTTGAACGTGATTTCTACAAACTGCTTAATAACGCGGTGTTCGGTAAATAAATATATCAGACAGCTCGTCATTAATCGGACTGTATTATATTATTATTCGAATTTACAGGGAAAACTATGGAATGCGTTCGGAACCGTATCGCCATGGAATTGGTATCCTGCCCGCGACGAATGCGGAAACTTGTAAATAAACCAACGTTCAAACACGTGACCACGTACACCGAGAATCTGGCCGCTGTATCATTGCAAACGAGTGAGGTATATTTCTCCAAACCTATTTACGTAGGGTTTGCCGTCCTGGAAATAAGCAAGGAGTTAATGTACGACTATCATTACAACGTGATGCGGCGGCATTACAACGATTCGATTAGACTGATGTACATGGATACAGGTATTTAGCAAATAATAAATATTATTTACACTCTTATATGTAACATACGTAATGCTTTTTATATAGATTCCCTGGTGTATCGAGTGAACACGAAAGACTTTTACAAGGACCTGGTGGACAACCCCGCACTCCTCGAACGTATGGACACCTCGAATCTCCTCGTCACCCACCCCTGCTACGTCGGTACGCGTAAGAAAATACCGGGATCGTTCAAGGACGAAACGGCTGGGCGTACTATGTACGAATTCATCGCACTCCGCGCGAAATCTTACGCGTACAAAATCGAGGGGGGCGAAAAACTTGTGGCCAAGGGGATTCGAGGGCATGTGGTCCGAAATCACATGACGTTGAAGCGGCACAGTATATCAATGCCAGACCGTACCGTGAGTGTCCGTGAATGGCCGTGTCGTGAATGGCCATGCCGTGACTGGCCGTGCCGTAAGTCATCGTCCGCCATACGTAGAATTAAAATACATATTTTTAAGAGTTATGTCTGAACCATTTACGTATGGCGTAAACTTTGTAGAATGTACATTGTTTAGGATTAAACTCCATATGAAATATACAGCGGGGTAGAGTTACATCACCATCACATATTTGATCCAATCGAGGACAACCCAAGTCTTCGATGTTGACGACGGCGACGTGTGGTATATACTCCGTGAGAAGTTGTTTTTTCTGCTCACCCTTCACGAAAATGCAATCGAATTTCAATGAATTCAATATTCTGCCTACTTCTTCGTACTCGACCTCACCGTATTCCGTGGATAGTTGATGATAATTACGTTCGAGCCATTTATTCGTTTTCTGGCTCTTGTTGTCCTGTTTAGAGTTTGAATTTTTAAAAATCCAGTGTTGGCTCACCCAGGTTTCTGCCGTGTCGACTACAGACATTTATTTTATCATGTACTTATTGCCGGCACCAAGAACGCACTGAATGTCCACGATAGCCGACGATGACATTGTTAGTGTGAGGACTAGCAAACGCGATCGTGTATAAAGGTCAACTGAAATTATTGTCCCTCGATATCAAGTATTTATATAAGTATATACGTAGATACGTGTTATGCATATCACGATAATATGTATATTTTAGTAGCAGGTGCTAGTAGTGCTAGTACAACTCGGATCTGATTCGTTCAAGTGTAATTAACTTTTTTTAATATAACTTTCCTCGACAGTCTTCAAACGTGCGTGTAGCTGTGCAATAAACAACCCGTGTTCCGAAAGAGAATTTTCCTCCAATTCCTGAGTTATATGACTAATTGTATCGATAACACGAATGACGTCTCCCTTGGTAATACCGATCGACGTAGCGGTCTCTGAATAATTATCGAATAGCTGTGAAATACGACTTTCAGAGTCCAATAGAGACTTATTATTTTGCCGTATACTATCTTCCGATGGTTTTATCCGTTCTTGAAGAGTTGAAATATTGTTTTTCAGGCTAACTATTTCCGTTTTCAGTAGCTTTACATCATATACAATTGTTTTGTTACTCGATTGAAGGTGGGAAACGGTATTTTTTCTGCGTGCATCTACCGAGCTATTGAAAATATCCATAATCAATAAACATCTTATCCATATGAAATGTATTAAACTACTGAAATGAATTTTCACAGTTTAAGGTCACTAGCTTTTAACCAGCTATTATATGTCGCGATTATGTATTCTCGATTAAATATTCATTTCGGTGATTAGTTTTATGTATTTCTTCGGAATAAAAACACGCCGCAATCGGTTTCCCCGTATAATCTTGCAACTGATAAGTAACGGGTGATGTTTTATTTATTTCAATAATTTCAAATATTTCCGTAGACCAGTTTGGTAAATAATCTTTTGTGAACACCCCTTTTTGAGTGCTAATACGAACGCTATCGCCTACTTTGAATTTAATTTTTACATTATTAATTTCACGTTGCTTTATTTCCACCGTAAGCGGGTTGACATCCGCCTGTACCGGTGTCATTCCGATAGTTCTGTGCCTCGAATTATTATATTCTAACAGCAATCTCGGTAAAATAGAAATCCATTCGTGAGAGCCCCGCGCAGTAAACTCTCTAAACATTTTTTCTTTTAACGTACGATTGAAGCGTTCAACAATACATGCTTTCGTGATACTGTACGTAGAATATTTGTGTATGTTATATTTACCCATCAAATCGTCGAATGTCTTGTTATAAAATTCTTTTCCTTTGTCAAATTGCAAGAGTTTTGGTGATCGGTTGTGTAATATTTTAGACATAGCACTAGTGACTTCCTTACCGGATTTTGTCCTCAACGGTAGAGCCCATGCGAGTTTAGTAAAACAATCAATTACACATAAAATATATTTATAGCCTTTGTTTTTCTTCGAATATGGTATCATTTCAACCAAGTCAGCCTGCCACAAATCATTTTTTCCATATATGTTAACTCTACGCCTCGTGAAATTTCTCCGTGACGGTTTGTGGAGTTCAATAGCGATTTCACGTTTAGACATTTGGAATTCGTTTAATTAACCCTACCTCACGTAATTCCTCAAAAATATATATTATTTCATTGGAAACACCTGTATTACCAGCTGATTTCGACGCTAGAAGTAATCGAAGTCTATCGACTAACTCATTCGGGTTATCCCAATAAACTAAGTTATTTTTCTGTGATTTCATGGACAAGCCACAACCACCACCACCACCACCACCACCACCACCAGAAGTGGGGAATAATTTACTTATAATATTTTTATATTTTTTGCAAGTAGTATTTCTAATTTTTAAACCACCTGTAGTTAAATGCGCTGACGTTTGAATTAATATCGATTTATATCTTCAAATCGTTATCAGTATAAACAAGTGGATTTTTCAGAAATAATAACTGAATAAGACCCGAGGTGTTGGATAAGTAGTCTCATCGATGATTATTACATTTCGAGTGAATTTCACTTCTTTATCGCCCAAGGTGATATCGTTGTTTACAATTTTTTTCGGACCAAATGTTTTATCTATATCCTTTGATTGAAACCAATTTTCAATCTCCAGTTGATAATTATCATAATTATTACCCTCATTAGTATTAATTATTTCAGAATTTATTCTAACATCTTCTTTCCTAGTTGATTATTGTATATAAATTACGTGTGTTCGAAATTTAGTTAAAGGATCTATAATGGGTTTAAATGTTTACGCCATCAACTGTTGAACATCAGCTTCACCAGTTTTTAACGTAGTATATTTACGTTTTATACTTTCCTTAGCCCGTACCAACTCCTCTAATATATTACTTTCCTCCCTCATGATTGCGTTTTAAATGATATTTATCCACTAAAAACACTCTCTTATATAACCACATGCGTATCAAACCCAAATCGGTAACGCCCGCTATAACGTTCGCTATCTTTACAAATGACTACAAACGCAAACCTATCACAATTCCAGCACACGGTACAAAATTGTTTGAATTGAATATATGACATATCACCAGAACAGTGTTCATTATAAACATGTTTTAAATTAGTTTCGTCTTGTTTGAACAATACTATTAAATTAGCGTTATCACGTATCAGTTGTTTGGGTACTTTTGAATAACTCCAAGCTTTGCATTAAATTTCCAAGTATTTTGATAGCGCCAAAATAATTTTATCGACACATAAAAAAATAATTTTCAGAAAAATTGAAAATTTCAGTTGTCTATAAATAGCTCAAAAAAAGTCAAAATATTTTGAAAATTAAATCACGTAAAGAAAACGCGAATCTTAATAACTGGCAAAATTTTCAAGTATCTACGACTTATACTTTTTGAATAAAAACAAATATTTAAAATCGTTTGAGGATAAATCGTTATCGTTACGCTATTTCGTTAAAATTTAAAGTTCAAACGCACTTAAAATTTTTCCTATAATGATGCTTCGAGTTTTCTCTATAGATACTTGAAGGTAAACTTATGGAAAACTTAGTGTTGTATTTTTAATCCTTAGTTATAAACACAAACAATTTTATGATTTTTCAACTTCAAATAATTTGCAAATATTCATGCTTTTGACGGATTTTTGTCAAAATTTGAACTTTAAATGCTAATAAAAAAAAATTCTGCCTATGTATTCTTATAATTTTTTAATCACTATAAGAATAACTTATAAGGAACTTTGTATTAGATTTTCAAGTATTTTGATTTTATTATTATTTCTCAAAAAAATCGAAAATTTCAGTGGTCTATAAATAACTCAAAAAAAGTCAAAATTTTTGAAAATTGAAAATTGAACTGTATATAGGTAACACTGACATAAACATTGGTGAAAATTTCAAGTATTTACAGTGATTAGTTTTTGAATTACAACCATAAAAAAAATCGATTTGGTCGAAAACTGGTTTTGCGTAAAAATTCCCGTTTTTCCGTCATTTT